>NC_026005.2:62334686-62407512 GCF_000442705.2 Elaeis guineensis | reverse complement strand
CAAGCAACTCACTGCACTTAGGCACTGGACTACCTGAATTTCTAATTCAGTGACGGAAGGCTGCTGGGTGTAGTCAAGTACTTGATTTGTCGGTGCATGTGTCAAGATGGGATTGACCACTCCAGTTCAGGAGCTGTGTACAGTCGTGTTTCAATTTAGCAAAATCTTGACCAGGATAGTCCTAGTGAGGAGTCACAGGACTGATTGAGTTGAGCACGATTCGGATGATCTAATCAGGGTTGACAGTTTAATCCTGAGTCGTACTAAACACAGGGGTCAAAAGGATGAATTATACAATAACCATATTCACATAGGTTCTGAGTGTTGCGATTGCGACTATTCGACCTATCCGAACGTCGGGTACCATTGCTAGATGGTCACTTCGATTAGTACAAGAATTGGTTCCTGTGCTACCGGCTTGGTTCAAACCTGCGGGGTCACACACATTAGAGGTTCCTATCTGATCTGATAGCTGGTGAAGAGTCGCACTGGACTGGGACTCTTCGACCAAGAGTCCTAATGCTTGGGGACTCTGAGTCCTACGTATCTAAGACTTTGTGATCAAGAATCAGGATTCTCTGATCACAAGTTCCACACATTGTGGGTACCGGGGTCAAGAGTCCCATTGGTTTGGGACTCTTCGATCAAGGTTTCATATGATGGACTTTGATGTCCGATTGCCCATCGAATTTGGACTCAGTATTTATGAGAGGTTTAATTAGTGATTTGATCGCTAATTAACTCAATTTGATTGAGTAATTATTTTTGGATCAATTCCAATTGAATTGGATTCAGTTGGGTTTGATCCGATTAGGTTAAGAGTTGACCTAATCGCCGAGGTGGTTTGGTCCCTGATCTGATCAGGGGTTGGGCTTAGCAATTTCTGATTTGATTAAGATTTTATTGAGCCTAATTAAGCCTAATTGTGTTGGGTTTAACTTAGTCTAATTGTGCCTAATCTATTTTAATAAAGTTGGTTCAATTAGATTGGTTTAAAATTTCAAACCACCTTTGACTTATCTTCCTGCGCCACCTCACCCACCTACGCCTATTTGAATTCATGAGAAACAAGTTCTCGTGAATTTTTTCCTACGCAAAAATTTTCCCACGTCCCTCCTTTGTGCGCCATTTGAATGGATAAAGATTGATTAGTTGGCCATTCAAATTCAAATGATGTTTGAATTTGAATGAGCAACTAATCCTATGCGCCACCTTATCCACTTGTGTGCCACTTGCTCTACACGAGAAAAAGTTTCTCGGATAAACTCTCCACGCACAAAGAAGCCCACACCCCTCCCTTCTCATGCCTTGAGTGGATAAGGATAGGTTGGTTGGCATTTGAATTCAAATTCGATTTGAATTCAAGTGAGCAACCACCTAGCTTTATCCTCTCATACGGTAAAAATGCGGTCTTGCACCATTTTAAAAGGGATGAGAAGGTGGGGCATGCAAAAATCTGATCAGAGAGAGAAGGGTGGCGTGAGAAAGCTTTCCTGCGTGAGAAAAGAAAAGAAAAGGAGAGAAAAGAAAGAAACAGAGTGGGCGCAAGTTTCTTCGGTGAGTACCCTAAGGTTTTGGCCTAGGGTTCGGGAAGTGAGAAGGTGAGCTACGAGTGTCGTGAGCCTACCAAACTTCAGAGAGAGCTTTATCAACCTCTCAAGTATATCTGCTGACGATCCAAAGCATCTAAAGGGTCGGCAGATCAAGATCGAAAGAGTTCGATCAACATCGGCCGTCAAAAGAGTTCTGCGACGAACTAGCATTCGTGAGGAGCCGATCAGACTTGGAGCTTCGTGTGGATGACCCACAAAGGCCAGACATACTATGTGGCTACATTGCAATGATCAGACCCTTTCGACGGTGATCAGATTGCGGCGATCAACTACCCGCACAAAGGTAATGTATTCTGAACACATAACAGTAAAATGTTTACTGTAGAAGTTTAAATTTTAAATTTAAATGCATGATATATATATCATATTTAGATCTTTGTGTAGGACAAATGCATGTTAATTAATTAGATTAATTAATAATTTTTACTATAAAATTATAATTTTGAAAAAAATTTAAAATTACTATTTTATCCCTGCACTGAAATTCCCACAGTTGGCCCACCGGTGGGCCAGCGGCGACCGCCCCTCCCCTTCCCTTGATCGGCTGCCCACCCCCTTGCTCGGTCGCCCCTCGCCGCGCCCTTCCCCCTTGCTCAGCCAGCGGTGGCCGGCCGACGGCATGTCGGCGGCTGCCCCCCGGCGGCGGTGCCGCACGCCAACCCCTCCACATCCTTGGCCCGACGGCGGGCAGGCGGCGGCCGCCCCCTCTCCACCCTGCTCCCCCTCATTGGCCCTCCCCCATCGTCGGCAAACGGTGGTCGACCCGCGGTGGCCCCCCGATGGTGGCCCGGTGGCGACCGACCGACAGCGGCCCCGCGCGGTCCTACGACGGCCCTGTGGCGGCCCCCCGACGGCGGCCTCATGCGGCCCTGCTGCAGCCGACCAGCAGCGGCCCAGCGTCGACCCCGTGCAGCCCTACGGTGACCGACCAACGGCGGCGGCCTTGCGGTGGACGACTGACGGAGGCCCTCGACAGTGGCCGACCAGCGGCGGTCCCGTGCGGCCCTGCAACGGCCGACCGACGGTGGCCCCGCATGGCCCTGTTGTGGCCGACCGGCGATGGCCCCCTAGTGATGGCCCCGCACGGCCCTTCGCCCCCACGTCCTTGGCTCGTTTGCGGCGCCGCGGTCGCTGCACCCCCCCCCACACCCCTTTCCTTGGCCTAGCGCGGCCCTGTGGTGACTGGTCGGTAATGGCCCTGCAACGGCCGACCGACCGTGGCCCCCGACGGTGGCCCCGTGCACCCCCCACCTCCTATTTCAATTTTTTTATTTTTTATTTGTCTCATTATTTTTTATTTTTTATTTTTATCTTATTAGATTCGGATTTGATTTAAAATTTGATTCGATCCTAATTTAAGAATTTTAAAATATGTTGTATTTTATGGAATCGTAGACCCGTCAGTTGATCAATGTAGGATATTCTACGGTATCTGAATAAAATATATATTTGATTATATATTTTTATACAGACATCGTAAAACATATATATTGATCAATTGATTATCCAGTTTAGACAGTTTGAGAATTGTATTTAATTCTGTAGGTAATTACATTATTCGAATGATATGCAGAGGATTCGAGAGAAATTTCGGACAGTATTTTTTTTTAGTCTCCTCATATATTTTCAGCCGTATGGAGAGAACTAAGAAAAAATACTGTTGAAATTTCTTTCGATCCTTATTGCATATCGTTTGATTAATGTAATTAACCTATAGAATTAATACAATTCTCGAATGGGATAGGACCTATCTGTACCTATTTATTGATGATACGATGTATTTATCATGTAAATCTTTTGAAATGATAAAATAATTACTAATACTAAATTTTTTGATTTTGATTTTGTCATAGATTTTTTTGAGAAAATGGCCAGTACTCGGATTCGTGTATTATTGTATTATGATAGTATGATACAGAATAACGAAACAGGTATGCAAAACAATTACCCTGCAAACCGGATGATTAGAGTATCTTCATCATTATCATGTCAAGAATTATTGGACCATTTATACAGCTGTATTCCTGTAGACAAAGAGAAATATGAAATAAAATTGAAATGGAGATCTCCTAATCTGTCGGGATAGTTAATGCAGAGCAAGTATATCTTAGTTCCAATTGATGACGATGAAGATGTCGAAGAAATACTGATCTTTCTTTTGAAATATTCAGAATGTTGATTTTTAGAATTATATATTGAAAAGAAAGATGCACCGAGCTTTGAATACTATAGTCGACTTTTAACTCAAGCAGATAATACTGTTGGGCCTTTCTCGCCTTTCGTAACTCCTATGGTGTAAACCGATAGTGTTGAGGCCATATTTGCAGAACAGCATTCTACTACTGTCGGTCCTAGTTGTCCAATTATTTAAAGTCCTATGGTGACTTTTCTTGTGTCTTCTGCTATAGTGACTTCTCCTTTGGTAGAAGTAGTGGTAAGTGTGGGAGACGACACTCATATAAGGAATGATGACTGGGTAGGTGGAGGAATAAATTTTGATAATCTAGGCTTTGAGTCAGATGAAAGTGGAGATGAAGGCTATTGGATGGATGAAGACAATAGCAGTCAAGATGATAATGGTGAAGATGAGGATGATGATGAAGATGTTCAGCCTAACATTAATGTAGGAGAACCTCAATCTAGTTTGTATGAATCCTCATAATTTTTTAATGATATAAATTTAGATGATGGTGGCTATGTTAGTGCTGGTCGAAGATTGAACTCTGACTATCAGTTTTGGAACTCTTCGATGACTGAATTTTTTAAAGGTCTAATGTTTGAGAGTAAAGATTTTGTAAGGAAAGCTGTTAATCTTTATCACATTATGAAGCATCGGACATACAATGTAGTTCAGTCGCATTCAAAGTTGTGGTCCGTACGATGCGCATCATCAGATAATGTTCAAAATTGTAAATGGAGACTTCGTGCTATATTGTTGAAAAAATATGGATATTTTTAATTTACAAGATATGAGGGTCCTCACACTTGTTTGTTTACGGGGTTGAGTCGAGACCACAAACATGTCAGTAGAACGATGATTGGCACACTAGTCCGATATATTATTGAGAAAGATCTCGGTGTTAGAGTTGAAGCTATTGTGGCAATCATTAATGATCAATTTCAATATACAGTGTCATATAGGAAAGCATGTTGTGAAAAACAGAAGGCATTGGTTGATATTTATGGAGAATGGGAGCCGTCTTATGCTAAATTATCCTATTATATGACTATACTTCAACATGCAAATCTTGGTACAGTTGTTTCATAAAATTTTTTCAAACTATGAATTTCAATATTCGAATTTTAAATTATATTTTCTGAGCTTTCAAACCATCCATTCAGGGTTTTAGGCACTGCCGTCCTATAATCAGCATTGATGGCACGCACTTGTATAGAAAGTTTAAAGGTAAGATGTTAATTGCAATAGAAATTGATGTAGAAAATGAGATATTTCCATTAGCATATGTAATTGGGGATGAGGAGACGACTACAAGTTGGAGTTGGTTTCTTTTCCAGCTCAGAACATATATCGTCAAAGATAGAAATAGAATATGCTTAATTTCTGACAGACATCCAGATATATTAAATGACATCGCAGATGAGTCTATTGGATGGAGTCTGCCACGTGGAGGGTTACGAGGTGGAGAAAATTCCCATACTGTTACTTTAACTGAAAGAAAATGTTCTTATGAAAAGTGGAGCATATACAAATATACATATTCACATGTTTTAACTGTGTGCCAAGAAATTGCTGTACATTTTAGTGGGTTTGTGGATGATGCATATACAATTACAGTATATATGAATGCTTGGAGTGGCGAGTTTAATCCATTACCACATAAAGATTATTGAATGCATACACGTATGTTCAAATGTATTCCTGATCATCATCATTTGAGACCCAAGCAGAAAGACAGACCAAAGTCATCAAGACTGCGAAATGAAATAGATGTAGGCAAACAAAAAGTAAGAATCACTGTGGTATTTGTAAGAAACAGGGTCATGGTCGTCGTCGTTGTCCTATGATACTTCAACACACTTCAACTTCAAGCAATGAAAGAAATTAAAGACTCCGAAGATGTATTTTTAATATTATTTTATATATTTATATGGGATATTTTATGTATTTATGTGAGATTGTAATTTTAATGTTGCTTTCTATCCGAAGATGAACTGTATTGTGTGTTTAAGTTATATTATATGACAATATTGTATTTAAAATATATTTTTCATAAAATGAATGGCTATCATATTTTTCATGCTCTGACATACTTGGGATAATATCATTATTTTAGATTCATTAGCGTGTTATGGCTTACGATCTACGGTATCTAGGCCCTCGAGACACGAGTATTCTTACATTGCAGGAGCACCATCGGTCACAGACTATTTTAGATGACGGCATAAGCATTTCAATCCTACTCTTATTATTAATATTTTTTTAAAATCATATACATCATCTAATTATTATATCTTATTGCAGGAGTCCAGACACCTTAGACTACGACGATCCGATACTGATTTCTGGAAGACAGAGCATATCCCACTTAGAGTGGTAGATTATTTGCGATATCTTGGATTCTATGGAGTGTATCGGATTGGTCACATACAGATGGACGTTGGTCTTATTACTGCCTTGCTTGAGAGATGGCGTCCAGAGATACACATGTTCATCTTCCATTCGGTGAGGCGACCATCACATTATAGGATATCAGTATTCTTACCGGACTACCGGTTGATGGCGATCCAGTTACCGGAGTTGATCCCACGCTTACCATTCTGGAGTGGCAGGCTTTATGCTTACGATTGTTAGGGTTTGAGCCCGACATCCAGTTTTTCGATCATTCATGGCTCATAATAGAGTATTTGGATGATCGTTATCGATATTTTCATATTGGGGATGATGCACCAGAGGAAATGGTGCAGCAATATATCAGGGGTCAGGTGCTGCGATTGCTTGGTGGTGTTCTATTACATGATACTTCATCAAACAAGATGAAGTTAATGTTTTTGTCATTATTGGAGGATTTAGAGTTCGTTCGTAGGCTCAGTTGGGACTGTGCAGTACTAGCTTGCCTGTACAGGACTATGTGTCGAGATTTTTATGCTGACCAGAGCGAGATTGGTGGTTATCTTGTATTACTACAGGTATGTAAATTAAAATTTTATATTTTTTATATTTTTAAAAATTTAATATTGTAGCTTTAATTTGATATATCAGGTATGATTTTTTTTGAAATTTGCAGATTTGGATATGGGAGAGGATGTCGACTATTAGTCCATTACGATGACAGTTGCTCGAGATGCCACCAGAGCAGCATGATCCTGATATTCCATTCAGACTAGACGAACCATTAGGATATAGGTATAAAAATATTGCTTCGTTTACTTGAAATTTAGTACTGTTTTAAATCCGAAAAAATTTATTTAACATGAGTAGACTGTCAAGCAGATGGAACGTTGCATTCAACATTCATCATATATCGACGAGAGTGGCACGAGTTTATAGGTGCTAGCTGGATACATTAATTGATCCACATAGATGGGTAAATTTTATTTATTTACAAATATTATTTTACAGTATTCATAATCTATTAAAATTTTAGCTTACTAATTTTTTTTATTTTAACTCTGTCAATTTTTGTGGGAGCCATATACATATGAGATATTGGCTATATTGCTGCAGATATGTACAAAACGTCATGTACTAATTTTCAAAAATGTCATTTCAAATAGTGACTTTAATGTTTTTTTTTTTTTGGATATCTACGTAAGGCAGAGAGGGTATTGACGTGGCAACTATAAAACATCATTTCAAATAACATTTTATAGAATTACATTATTTTTATAAATAAATTAAAAATTATATTATTTTAATAAATATTTTTTTAAAATTATTTAGATAATGAACTCAAGAGAGAACCATATGGAATATTCGAGTCCAGTCGGTTCATTGAACTCACGAGGCTAACGTGGTTGCGTCTGTTTGAACGGCACTAACATGCTATAGCATTAGCCATTCTAATTGCACAAATATAATAAAATAAAATAAAATAAAAAAACGTTGGTCGTTCTTTTTTTGGTTTGGGGTTTTTTTGTTTAGAATTTTAATCACTAGTTTGATGATTGTTCTCCCATTATTGTTTTTAACCAAAAAAAAAAAAAAAAAAGGGAAACTAGGACCACGTCTCAGGACCATACCATATCACTGCTCTTAGATGTCCAGACTGAGATTTATAAGCAGACATCTTCCAAGTCTAATCAGCTGAGCTATAAAGTTGATAATCATATGCAGAAGAAATTAGGTTCAGAAGATTTGAAAGTGAGGAAGAAAAGAAACAAGTAGCTCCTTGTATTCTTCTGGTTTTAGAGCTTAACTAAGAAATTATCGCCACGTTCCAGATGGGAAATGTCCTTTTTTTTTTTTCCCCCTATTCAAGCATATGATTGGAATTTCCACAGCCATGTGATCTCGATACAAAAATTGATTCTATTAAACTGAACAAATCATATAGTCTCCACCACTCATTTTGTAGTCAGTGTTTCCTCCCTCATCTGACTCTGAAAGCAGGGAGATCCCGCAACAGGATTCATCCCGTATTCCTATCTGCTAACCAAAGATCCAGGCTGCTAGCCACCTAGCTCTAACTGGAGGAAGCAACTTTTTCTATCGTGTTTTTTTTTTTTTTTTGTCAATAAAATACCTAATTGCACTCTTTGGAACCAATGATATATCAGGAACTCATTCATATCACAGAAAGAATTTTTCTTCTCAAAAAATTACTTCCTTAAAATAAAATTTTGATATATTTGATGAGCTATAAAAAAATAACTTCTCATAGAGTTGGTTGAACTTCTATTTTTCTAAAACAATTATATAAAATATTATTATATCCTTAATATATATAAAATCATATTTTTTTATTCCCAAACTTTATATAAATATAATATTATTATATTAATATAATACAT
Source organism: Elaeis guineensis (assembly GCF_000442705.2). NCBI lineage: Eukaryota > Viridiplantae > Streptophyta > Magnoliopsida > Arecales > Arecaceae > Elaeis > Elaeis guineensis. The sequence continues at coordinate 62,398,927 of NC_026005.2, read as the reverse complement.
ATATTAACATAAATATTATATTAATATTAACAAAATATTATATTAGTATAAATATTATAATAATATTAATATTTTATAAATATTATAATATTTATATTAATATATATTAAAAAATATTAATATAGTATTATATTAATTTTGCAATGGGAAGAAAATGGACACCTCAATATATATTATTATTTAATAGTTCATCTTTAATCATCTATTGATATTTTTTAAAATTTTAATTATAAATTTTTTAAAAATATTTTAAAAAAAATAATCAATTCACATCTTATAGAAACTACCTTTCCGTAGAAAAATTTTTTTTCATTCCCCCTTTTTTTTTTAAAACTCTCATCAAACGCGACAGCTCTTCTTAACTTTTCAAAAATTATCTTTCCACTTCCGGTGAACCAAACTGAGTCCTAAAATACTTAACAAGCAACATTTGCTCTTCACCCTTGCTGCATCAATCTAGTATTAACTGAGTCCTAAAATACTTAACAAGCAACATTTGCTCTTCACCCTCGCTGCATCAATCTAGTATTAACCCGCTGCCATGGCCCCTTACCAAAACGTGTATGATATAAAAGGAATAGGGGAAACGACTAGCATGAGACTTACTAGAAGCCTATTCATATGTAGGAAATAAAATAGTGGTACCGCCATTATAATCTAAACAGGTAAATAGACACTTGAAACTAAAAAAAGAACACCTGAAATATACACAAATGCACTAATTTATAAAATTTATAACATACATGTAGACAAGGATACAACATAGGTTTGGAGAATTTCCCGAGTAACTGACAGATAAAATTCCACTCAAATCTGCAAACCAGCATGCTTCACTATCAAATTCTCCTTCTGGAGCTCAACTGCTAGTATCAGGAGATCCACCATCTCCAATCCTGCAGCAGAAACAGGGTCAACTTTCTCAATTTTGGGTGCCTCTGTCGGTTCATAAAGATTTTCATAAGTAATAGCATCCTCTTCATTGCCAGACCAGCTGACAGGAAGTGAGCTCCCAAGGGCTGTCTTCATATGGTTTGCCTCTGAGATTATGTTGCTCAATGCTTGAATTATACTTTCAGTAGGACCAGCTGATGCTGCATCATCTTGCACCTGCAATAGACATTAATAATGTTCTATCATCAAAAATCAGAAACAAAGCATGAAGGTAATGCCACTAACTAATTCTGTAGAAGGAGGTTGTGACACGAGGAAATGTTGGGGAATCCTGTTGTCATGTAGCAGAAGCCAAACATCTAATTAACACTGGATGATGTTACAGGAATATGTCGACCTTTTTTTTCCTGTTTGTGCATGGTTCAATTATGTGACAAGCAGTGGGAATTTGAAGGCCAACATGCCAACATATCTCAGTATGACAGTATTATACTTGGTAAGAGGTTCGTGTTTCCAAAAATTTACTTTCCTAATTTTTAACAAAATGTATTGCTCTTCTTCCTAATTTTCTTTTCTTTTCTCTTCATAGTTTTCCTATTTGCCTGCTCTGGCACAGAGCAGACAAGAGAAGCATCTGGAGACAAGTAAATGCAGGTTCATAGATCATGATAAAATGCACATTACAAAAATTACACATGGAGAAAGCCTTTTGAAAAATACCAAAAGATCCATCAGACTTATCAAATTCAGCCCCGTTAAAAAGTTATGTTCGGTGGGCCATTCAACGAGGAGTGCAGATCCTTTGTGCCTCGCACCATATGCCCAACCATGTGCCCTGTGCATTAATAGTTCTTGTGCCAGGGCCTGTGCCCTGCATCACCAGGGGCCAACAGAGGTGCTGATGCAGGGAACCTGCCCTAGCATGAACCAATCCTGAGTGCCACACAGCACTGGGCATGGAGGATCCGCAGTCTCCAAAGAGTATTGCATCTGTCCCAAAAATGTGGAGATGTAGCAGATTTCTACGGAATTAAAATAGCAATAATGTTTCCACAGTAATGTTGACTCATTTTAAGGAACTTAGAAGATCTTTCTTCATTTTTCTGTGGGAGGGAAGGGTACTTCCAGCCAAATACTCCGTTTAGCTATGCATCGACTACAAGCTCCTTCAAAAGAGCTCCTTCCAAAGAATTAGGCAGTATCCACGAGTATTCAGCTTTTCTTTCTAATCTCACAGTTTTATATCAACAAAATTCTATAATACAAGTAATCTCACAGTTTTATATCAACAAAATTCTATAAAATGAGCGGTAAGCAAATTCCTTTTTCACCCTTGCATCTTTCTTCTGAAATCCTACAGGTAACAAGACGTTTCTGGGGAAGAAGATTGAGCCTAAATATAGTAAAGTATGATTCTGAGTTGAAAAACTTCAAAAGCAGCCAACTTAGAAATTACCACTACTATTATGAATGAACTTCTTCTCATACCAGCATAATGATCATGACCATCAACCCATCTGCCAACAATTTGAATTGGTTTTATGTGTCCTTATTTGTCAATCATCCCTGTGAAGAGTAATCATTGGTTTACTGCAAATTTTTCTCAATCCTTACCCCAATCTTCTCCTCTCTTTAACAGGAAAAGGTTTCTGGTTAATGTGTCAAATAGATTTGAGACATGGTTCATTGTTATTGGAGCACTTATACCATGTGTTGGTACAGGGACATTACCATACAATACTATACTGGTAAGGTATCGGCATGGAGCTTGATGACTAGACCTAGAAATCTGGTTTTCCTCTATATTCGCTACATACCAAATATCAAAAAGTTTGAACAGAAAATCCAGGAGGTAACTACTAAACCATAAGGAAATTGCAATCAAAGTTGCTGAAGCAAATAAACCTTGCCATGAAGATACTGAGGTAGATAAAACCTCCATACCTGATGAGCAAACAATCTTTTGCCAGGGAAATGAAAATAATAGGGAAATCATATATTTTTCATAATAAAATCAAAATATATATGATACAGCTGATATACTGAAACATGTTGCAAAAAAGCCTCAAGAACCAATGTTAAGTATTGCGATATTATTACCATAAACTCTAATTAAGTGTCACAAAAACAAAATTAATTTACTCCCTATCATTCAAAAAGAAAAAAAGTTACGTGAAACAAGAAAGAATTATCAAAAAGAATTTAAGTGTTGCTTGCATAAGGCATGCCAGCCACTGGATGGCAAAGCTTGTGTCCTAGTGATGCTGATGTCATACCAAGATATGCCATAACAAAAAATAATCAAAGAAGATTTAGAAATTAAAAAGAATACAAAAAGAATATAAATGGGTGCCATGCCAATGTAGTGCCGGTGTTGGTACTGCCTTAGCATAAAATCAGAATGGTCCGGCACTTAGAAACCTCAAGTAGCACATTGCATTAAAATTTGTATTATAATAGTATTTTTATTATTTATGTTTTAAAGGAAAGAGGACTAACCTTTAAAAGTAAAACATGAAGCCTGCGAACTGAAGAAGTGACACGTTCCATATTTGCCATGGTTTCCTGAAGGGCTGCATTTTCAATTTTCAACCTGAAATTGATTAATGATAAAAAATTAATGATCAGAAAAGTAAATGTGATATTAAACTGAAATTGGCTACATATTTGCTCCATTCTATACTTTAATTTGACGACATAGGTATAAGCTACAAACAGATACACACATGCAAAGAAGGGATGAGAAAAATTCATTGTACGAAATCCTTTTGAAATAAAATGTTATGCAAGGGAAATTTAAACTTAAAACTAATCCCAATCTCATGAAGATTTTTGCTGCTGCCCTATATACAGCAATAAGTCAAATAATGGCCTATTTTTGTGCAAGTTACAGATCTTGCTTTTAGAGATTTAGTAGAATATCAGGTCAATTGGGGCTTAGTTTATTTCTTATTTCTTTTCTGTTGTATGAGGGATTTCAGGAGATCCACAATTTTATCATAGTTATCTTTCTTTCTTCATGTGAATAGTCCAAGATGATTCAAATTAATAAGAATAGGGAAACCAGCCAAAATATGTTAAAAAAGGAAATTAGTCTTCTTGTGGACTGGAGCATTTTCATTTCTCTTGATGATGGCGGAAAAAAAAACTACAAAAAATAAAGCCCCCCAGGTGCTGGTCCCCATATTCTCAATGTACCTCCCTCCCTCCCTCTCTCTCTCCCTCTCTCTGTGATTAAGAATATTCATAAACAAACCTTATATTAGTCCATAGTGCCTATATATATTCTGATACTCTCCAGTCTCCACCATTTAAAGACCACATAAAACAGGTTCCAGAAAGTTCTTCGAGAATCAGCAAGAACTTCACATATAAAGAAACTTATTGATGAAATGTTCAAACACATATGATCAAGGAAACAAAGTCTTGAATTAAGTAATAGCATTGAGAAGTAGTGAAACAGATAAGTGAACAACAGGAAAATATAGTAGTTTAGGCTCAATCAGTCTGAACAATTTACAATTAGAAATAAAAAATGGATTAAACATGTAGAAGAGGATACGTGTGTGTGTGTGTGTGAGAGAGAGAGAGAGAGAGAGAGAGAGATGGACTATGCTCCTTTGGAGAGGAGAGGATATCTACTCCTTTAGGTTGAAAATCAATAATCAGGCACCCAAAGGAAGATCCATTCAATTGATCATGATCTATACCATTAAAAATGCATCGAAACCGAAAATGAACAGTTAAATAATATGAGATCATGTTTTGCTATAATCTAAGCACTAAACTCTATTGACTTTCGTTCTATGCATGTTTTAACATGAACAAAGCATGATCAGTAAGGTGGATTCTCAATTTAAATGCTTTATCATCACTTTAGCATCCTAGCATAACAAAAACCATCCATTTTTGTGCCTACTTAATACATAGAATGGAGATTACCAAAACATATGATTTTTGGTTTCTAGGTATTTCTAGTAGTATAGATTATGACCAGTAGCGTAGGTCTTCTGTTTGGATGCCTGATTGTTGATTTCAAACCTAAGAGCGGTAAATACCCTATCTTCTAAAGAGGAGCTTAGTCCTTTTCTATATAATTACATATAAACGTATGTGTGTCTGTGTATGTGTATGTGCGCGTATATTTATGTATGACAAACACACTTATGACCTATTATTTCTAATATATGTTAGATTGGATTGGTTTTATCCAAAGTTCGCGGCTCGATATCGGAATCCATTCCAATTGCTGATCGGTACGATACCATACCGGATATAAAAAAATCAAAAAAAATCCCATCCAACAGCACAAAAAAAAAAAAAAAGACCGAACCGAACCGGCCCCGAACTGTACTGAACCGCCTGGTATCAAACAGTTTGGGCTGATACCGTATTGAACCAACCGCTTTGGTCTGGTTTATGCTATTTTCCGAAAATCCGGTCTGAATCGGACCGGTTCCCCACTGGTACGGTACGGAGTGTACCGGCCAGTTTAGACCAGTACGGAATACCATGATTTTATCAGTTTTAGGAAAAACCCTTCTTCTAATTATATCTTGAGACTTGTCGATCTAATTTGGTATAACAACACCAAATATTACACAATAGAAAGTAATCATAGGTTTAGCAAAGAGACGTGTCATAATCAAACATTATTAATTAAGATGCAACAATGCATCCTAATCAGGTTAAAAATATTAATCATGGGATATGACAGCAATCACTTGAACTTCGTCAATGTAAAATATGGATTTTCCTAAACCGCTTAAGTGAAGAACAAGCCCCTTTTATCTTCCTTATATAGAATTCTAATGCAGGATTGGTGCTTGACCTTATTTCTATTTATTAATTAACTTATTTGGCCCTCAAATATCTACCTGACCCCAATCATTAACTATCAGCTATTTTTTGTAATAATTTATACAAGTAGATATTATTAAAAACATTTTTAATCTTAATAAATTAAAAGAATAACTTGAAGTATTGTAGCTTACAAAACATCAGTAACTTCATCACAATCAGGAATATGAAGTTTAAATCTTCTCTGGATATCGGTCTATTTAATTAACTCCAGCTATGGACTCACAGCTTTCTTTCACTGATAGTGTTTATAAGAGTAGGTGGAACCAAAAGTGCTTTTCCCAACTGCAACTATTATACTCAGACTATTGTATTCTAAGAATCATTTTGCAGAACAAGCCCTTAATAACTTCATTACTGTCGAGAATATAGAGTTTATATATTTTAGGAATTTTTACACTACATGCACAAATATATGAGTATATGCAAACACACGCATGCATATGTGTGTTTAGAGGAAAGTGACAATGGGGGGAAGGAGGGGGGATGCGCGCGTGCGCGCACACACACACAGAGAGAGAGAGAGAGAAATGTTTTTCTTTTTCTTGGACAAGTAAATAACTAGGTAATTAGTAGAACAAAAATATCGCTGTTTTACCTTCAGGAAAGTGATTATCTTTCTCTTGAACCTTAAAAGGGGCCAGGCCATATCAGATTTTATTATGTACATTTTCTTAGAAAAATATTTTATTCCCTATTCAGAGTGAAAATAATAATCGCTTCCATAATTTATCTTTGGCAAAAAAAAATAACAGGATGCTGAATACTTGTATTTGCAGTGAAAATTTATAGCACAATCCTGTATGCATCTCGTTTAAACCCTTCAGGAAATCAAAAAAGGGTCCTTTTCAGGTATCTTATGCAGACAAAATATAATTGAATGATGGATTGGAAATCAAATCATGATGCTAAACACTTCCTAATATAAAACAATAAGCATCACTCTGAACCTTGCCAGATCCATGGATTTGAGGTCTTTCTTATTATTCGAATTGCCTTCACCAGAGCTTCCATAACTATCACCATCATGTTGACTATGATCATTCCCCATCCAACGCTTCAAGTATGTTTTCTTTAAAAGATTCTTCAATCTTCCTTCTCGCTCATGAATGGCTACGTTTTTGTCCGAATCATCAGCCAAATAATTGCCATGTTTCACACTATGGCTGCAATTTCTGTAGCAGCATATGATAATAAGTAGATATAGATACCTTAGGAAAGTTGTCAACAAAAAGAAACGAATAGATAAAAGATGCCCACTATTAATTATTGTACAATAAAACAACATATTCATGCAAAGAGTTGGTAATACACATCAGAACTATTTCCCCAAAATGTAAGCCATATATAAAAGCAGAAAATGGAATTACAAGAAGCATGAGTGATTAAAAGATATTCAGGAAGTTTCTCATTGCTCGAGGGACATTATATTCACTCTCTTAACATCTCACCCTTAAAACTAATCCAACCTAATTCATTCAAAACCTTTTTCATTACCTTTAGTCAATTGTACTGATTTAGAATATATGCAAGTAGTATGGGTGTATTCAAGGTTTTAATTTAAATACCATGGGATGAGGCCATCTCAGTTACACCCCATGTACCGAAACTCGGGATGGTGGATGTTTTGTCCCATCCCAGTTTGTGTCTTGACTCATCTCATCTTGGTCCATTTCTCGACTCATCCCAACACTTAGAATGGGTGGGACACCCCACCGTGCCATTGATATGTCCAACCTTGGGTACATTAGTCTTTTATCTTTCTACAGAATTTTTAGTTTAAATAAAAAAGTTAGATAAATGTAAGTTTTGTTTATAAATCTAAAAATCATGATAAAAAAGGAAAAGATAAGTCCAATCCATACAACAACAATCATGGATCCTGTTGCGGCCAATCTCCTGGAGCGCCTGACATCGGTGAAGAGCATCTGCAAAAAAAATCTACGCTGATCGGAGTTGTGTCTAGCGGGGATCCTCCGATGCTTAAGTCAGTGGGGAGTAGACGAACAGTAAGTTGAATATAGAAAGTGGCAGAGTGTTTGACCAGAAATATTTGACCAACACTGTTCATTTACCTCCCTTGTATAGACAAATTGTTAGTAACCGTTTGTAACGGCTAGGCACATCGATTCCGCTTATTTTGACTTTGTGGTGTCATGAAGTGGACAGTTAATGCCTACTTAGTGGGCAGCTGATGACCTGATCATAGAAGTAACAGTTACGCGCTTAGTGCGCTGACGGTTACGCGCTGATTGCGCTGACGGTTACGCGCTGAGTGAGCTGATGGTTTCTGATAAGCCGACTGAGGGTCGTTGATACCGACTGATAGTCGGTGATTCCAATGTTATGTCGGAGTCGTCGATGGAATCGTCGATGGCATACCGACAGAATATTGTTACCAACTGGATGCCAATAGGATGCTACTACCAACTGGAAGTCGAGTTGTCTTAGTCAGTCACTACTTGAGTAGATGATCGGTGATAGGTTGTCGGTGTCAAATGCTGATAAGGCAGTCGGTGTGGCAAATCGTCAACTCCTTTGACTGATTAGACCATTCGGCTTGACATCGATCAACGACACATGGTTGCCATTGTTGAGTCAGAGATATCATGCATCGAGTGCAAATCGGGGTAGCAGAATCCGTTGCCCCAATAGTTGCCCCTCACTTCCAAGTTCAAGATGACTTGACACGTTGGACGATAGGAGTATCTTTTGTTATGATTTGGCGCTAGATTCTATAGTCATTTTGGCCGTTGGTATTTATGATTTCTTTGAAAACTGAACCGTCAGCCACTTTATCATTTCGAAGGTCGTGTAATTATTATTGGAGTGTCACTTCAAGGAGACGGTTATTTAATGTTGCAGGCGACTAGATGGCGGGAAGATATGACTTGATTTGATTTCAACCAGTTGGCCGTTGCCACGCGTCGGACGATTGTCGGCTCCTAGCGATTCACGCGGATTGTGCCTACTGCTGAGAAAGAGCCGGCTGTCGGGGTCCAAGAGATCGATGCAACAACGGCAACTGGAGAGACAGTCGATGGAGTCGATGAAAGGAAGTCGGTGTAGCTTAGTCCGATTTTCGTATTTGGACCTTAGTTCACTTTTTGTAATCCCTTTGTCTTTTTACAGTAATGAAAGTAAATTTTTCTAAGTGTTAAGTACTTATCTTTTCTTTTTTTTACTTGAATAATTGATTAACTGATTAACTTTGACTGTCTGGAGTTGGTGCTCAACCGATCGAAATCAGCATTATCAGTCGACATTATCTGATTGGAGTCGATATTTACCGACCAGAGTCGGTGTTAGCCGACTGGAGTTGGTCTTTTGCCGATCGGAGTCGATGACCTGCCGACCGAAATCAGTCTTTTGCGGATCAGAGTCAATCTTTTGCCGATCTGAGTCGGATCGGCATGTTGTTCCACCCGATCATAGTCGAACTGGCATATTGTTCCATCCGACCGTAGCCAAGTCGGCATGTTGTTCCGTCCAACTATAGTCAAGTCGGCATGTTAGTCCTCTTGGGATTCATTTCGATTCGGAAATTGGTATTTTTCTACTTTGGCCCTTCGGAGCTTGAGCCAAAGCTTGTATTTGTCATCGAATCATCTTTTGAGCTGGAGCTCATATTTGTCGTCGAATCATCTTGAGCCAGAGCTCATTGTATTATATTTCAATTAAAAGTATGTTGAAAATCGAACTTGTTCGAATATATTATGTCGTAAGGACAACTTTACTGAAGATACAGTCTTAGATTGTTGACATTCCATATCTGAAGGGCAATCGTTCGGTCGTAAAGGAATATTGTTGTAGATTGTTCCGTTGATCCGAAACATGATCGTAAGTCATTCCATTGTAGAGGAGCATAGTTATTATTTAGAGGAACTTTCCGAATCGCCGATCAGGATCGATTCGTCATTTGGAGGGAGCTTTTTGTATCGTCGATCACGATCGATTCATCATTTAGAGAAGCTTTTCGAATCGTCGATCACGATCGATTCATCATTTAGAGGAGCTTTCAGAATCATCGATCAGGATCGATTCGTTGTTTGGAGAAGCTTTCCGAATCGTCGATCACGATCGATTCATCGTTTGGAGAAAGCTTTCAGAATCATCGATCATGATCGATTCATCATTTGGAGAAACTTTCTAAATGTACATTGTCATTTCTCCTTATCAGCTTTATGGAGGGGAATAGGTGGCGATCGACGCGTTGAGAGTGATAGGCTGAGTGGTATGGCTAATCCCACCGATGAGACTGTCTTCGAGATTACGCCACCATCGATGGTTGGCTGTGTTGAAATGAGGCAGCTAATGATTGGCGGTATCGATTTGAAGGAGTGATCGAGGATGGTGGGGCTCCTTTGATTGTTGCTGTGGAGCATGGGGCTCTACATTCTGGCTCAAATAGCCTCTTCCCATGGAAAGATCGCCAGCCACTGTTGATGGATGTCTTCTGGATTTTTCCTCTTGCCATTGCTCTTTGAGGGTTTGTTTGCCCCCTACCTGATGCGCCAATCTGTTGCGGCCAATCCCTTAGAGCGTCTGATATCGGTGAAAAACACCTGCAAAAGAAGTCCACACTGATCGGAGTTGTGTTCGATGAAAATTCTCCGATGCTTAAGTCAGTGGAGAGTGGGCGAACAATAAGTCGAATATAGACAGTGGCAGAGTGTTTGTCCAGAAGTATCTTACAAACACTGTTTATTTACCTCCCTTTTATAGACGAATTGTTGATAACCATTTGTAATGGTTAGGCACGTAGGTCCCGCTTATTTCAACTTTGTGGTGTTGTGGAGTAAGCAGTTAATGCCTACTTAATGGACAACTGATAGCCTGATCATGGAAGTAACCATTACGCACTTAGTGCGCTGACAGTTACGCGCTTATTGCGTTGACGTTTTCTGATAAGCCGATTGGAGGTTGGTGATATCGACTGATAGTCGGTGATCCCAATGTTATGTCAGAATCATCGATGGTATCATCGATGGCATGCCGACAGGATGCCGTTACATGCCGACAGGGTGCCGCTACCGACTAGATATCGGGTTGTTTTAGTCGATCACTGCTTGAGTAGACGATCGACAATAGGTTGTCGATGTCGAATGCTGATAAGATGGTGTGGCAAATCATCAATTCCTTTGACCGATTAGACCATTCGGTTTGACATCGATCGGCGACACATAGTCGGATGCCGTTGTCAAGTCGGAGACATCGTGCATCGAGTGCAAATCGGGGTAGCCAAATCGATTGCCCCAACAGATCCAAAAATTGCCAAATAGAATGCTACTATTGGTAATGTACCATTCTGATGCAAAACTGGCACCGATACGGGTGCAGGGATGCCAAAAAAGTATGTACTAATATGTACAACGGTACAAAGCTACAAGCCATAACACTCTGTAACAATCTAAACCAGTACACAGATGGTACCAATATCGATCGTGCCAGTTGGCACAGATGGTTTTTTTTTTTTTTTGATGTTTTTCAGTTTTGGTGTGTATTGTTAGTATTGGCACCCTATCGATACAGCGCTACTTCAATAGAAAAATAGTATAGGATTTAATAGCAGTATTTAAAACCTTGATTATAATGAGTAGAATGGTTTTTGATGTTCCCAATGATTTAATCTTCATGTAAGATAATCCCCATGCCCTTGCATTCTTGGTGAAAATATAACAAAAGATCAACAAAAACAGACACAAGCAATGAAACACGTGTCAAAAGGATTAAGAGAGGAGAAAGAAAGAAGGATCTCCATTTGATCAAACAAGAGGCAAGGAAAATTGGGCCAAAAAATAGATAACAAACCATCCGTTCCGGACCCTATCCAACCCAGCCATCCAAATCAGTGACAGGAAGTCTTGGGATAGCTATGGAACCCTAGGTCCCTGTAAACTGGGTGTTAGGGTTTCCCAGCCAAGACTGACTTTAGTGACTAGGTTAGCCAGCACCAACCTAGAAAAGCCTAGGACCTGCTTAAAGGGCTTCCATGTAAATCAGGAGTCATAGAGTCTATACTAGTGGCTCCTGATCAAGACTAATTGGACCGATGACCAGGTTAGCCAATACTAACTGGTACAAGCCTGGGACCCAATTAAAAGAAAAGAGTCCAATTGAGTCTTAAATGTTTGTTTTCACATGTGGAGAGATGAAAAGAGTGAAGAGAGGTGCACAAGAAATGAGAGGAAAAGTCGGTACAGATACTAGCACCAGCATTATTAAACCATCATCTCAAAATACTAAAGTTTGACAAGTAGGTCCTAAAAGCCCTCTAAAGAATCACTAAAAGCAACAAACAACAAATAAAGAAAAATAGAATAATTGATGTTCATTGAATCACCAAGATGCTAACCCAATGGTACCATATTAAACTGGCCCATTAACTAATACTGGGTTTTGGACTGGGATTTAAAATGAGATAGAAAGAGGAAAATTTGAAAGTCCACCCATTAACAAACTGCTGCACCTGCTTGTCTACATGACCTTCACTGTTCTTTGTCTTTATACATAAAGAAAAGATGACACCACCTTTTACAAAGCATTTTTTATCCAGCATTTACCATCACTTCATTGGAAACATGGTTTGCAAGAATGGGTAGATGATTATGAAACAATAGCATGCACACACATTAAGACTTGGAAATCAATTAGCCTTTTAGATGTGCACAATACTTCACGGTGGGCAGAAATAACAATGAGATGAATCAAAAAATCATACTCACCATAACTTAAGCAGATTAAATTTGGGGTTAACATATATGACTAAAACCCAATGCTCATTCAGACATGCACATTAAGAATATCCACCCATAGACAAGACAGCAATCAAAGCTTAATAAAACCCCTCGTTGAAGCCAATGATATTTTTAACAGATAATTAATGAACAAAAGCAAAACAAAATAACTATTCCACTCCGCACCTAAAAGTTTGACCAAAATACATCTTTTTAAATGCTTATTTGTATCGGGGCCAAAACAAACATCAGAACAACACCTACCGTGTCTTTTAAGAAAAAACAAAGGGACTTAAGTCCCTTTTCTTTGGCATGGAATGGAATACATGTTGGCACAACATAACACATACAGTGCCAGCCACATGTAGACATGCCCCATGCGAGTGACACTCAAATCCTTGCTAAAACAACCTAGTTTCTATACACAAATTGCAACTAAAATTCATGCAAAGTGACATGAATATATGTTTCATGATTGGATATACATGATCTGATAGTCATGGACATGTTGGTCAATTTATTATTTACTTTTTATATTCCACATAACAACGTCAGTCTTAATGCAAAAACATTGATACTGCTACCAGATAAATTGGTTATGTAATGTTGATATCATTGTTACATGCAAGTATCTAAGGGAAAAAGAATAGAAGAATACACGCATGTCAGCAATATGTTCATGTAAAATAAAGAGGAGTGCAATAGAAACAGTGTCCAAATTGTTGCATTAAATGGCACAAGGAATTGTACTCCTGCAATAGCTGAAATTCTCTCTTTAGTTGTGCTAATTCCATAAGAGCTTTCACCTTTTCATTCGTAACCTATAAAATGAAAAACAAGTATTAAATGCAACATTACATGTACACAAACAGTAAAATATTCAGGCAGGATTATAAGGAATACTATCATTACAATTTACAAATAAAGGCAATAGGTCGATAGCTGATTACAATTACTTAGTGCATCTCCAAGATCAATAACAGCTGTGTAACAAAAGAACATTATATACCAAAAGAATAATGTTGTAAGCAAGAGATACCAAAAATTGTTAAGTTTTATATATATATATATATATATATATATATATATATATAAAGTGCTAGTAACAGCCAAAGAATGCAGAGCTCTGAAATGGTTGCATACTAGACAACCAGCATCAGTCACTAGAGCAGCTATGAATGATAAATAGTTGACTCTTCTCCATAAATATAATATATTAATATCTATGTCTATAGCTTTTGTCCCTAATTATGTCCCTTGAATTTCATCAATGAAGTTTTTCTGTTAGAAGATATAGTAATTATGCACTTTTTTTATATATGGCATGTATAACTTTATTATGATATGTTTAGGTGGTGGTTCACGCTTTTTTCGTGCCAAGAAATCATGACTTGTTACATTACATGAGTTAGCTGTGAACCTAAAAGTTAAAATGTTAAGAGTACATTACTCTAACAAATAGAGAATTGAGTCCCAACCAAGGTTTTAGGAACCAGTATCGAGACCCGTACCGATTCCTGCTCGGTACGATATGGTACCATATCATACCGACCTGTACCAATATTAAAAAAATCAAAAAAATTTTCACCCACCACCACTAAAAAAAACCACGCTGAACCATACCGAACCATCTGATTTCACACGGTTCGAGCCCGTACCGTACCGAACCGACCGGTACGGTTCAGTTCATGCACTGAAAAACCGGCTTGAACCGTGCCGGTTCCCCGCCGGTACGGTACGGGGTGTATCGGCCGATTCAAGCTGATACGAAATACCATGGTCCCAACCTTCCTATTTGTATTCTGTACCGTACACTAGAATCTCTTAACTCAAAAATTGGAAAAAAAAAAAAAAAAAAAGATAAGAGAGAAGAACCAAGATTGTGACTACTTTTTTTATAACTATGATATCATATTTAAAGATGGCCACAGCAATTAAAGCACATTACATCAATTATATCAACTAAGGAGACAAGGCCGAAAGCAAATGCAATGTCTTTCCAGCTCTAAAAGAGAATGACACCTTCACCAGAAGTATCTTTTCGGGTTCACACAAGTATAATTTTCAAGAGGACAGACCTTGAAGGCTTGGACCATGGTAAGGATGCTCTATTGTTACCTGGGTGTCATGGATACAAGACACAACAACCACCTCTCTGCAAGCAGGGTAAGGCTGTGTCCATCTAATTCCCCAACCCAGACCTTGCAGTGGCAGGAGCCTTCTGCACTAGGATGCCTTTCTAAAATTATAATTTTCAAGATTTTAATGCCTAGTAAAAAATATGCAGTAATTATAATCATAATTATACAGGCCAAATGAAAGCTGGAAAGACAATACTTGAGATAAGTTCCTTTGGAGTTCCTCCAACTTTTTCTGAAGAGCTTTATTCACATCCCTCTCTAGTAGATGCCTCTCTTCTTGCTGGGACAAAAGCAATAGTGCAGCCATCTGACAAAGCAAGAATCAGCTAGATAAATGAAAAAAAAATATCAAAAATATTTGGCTCATAAAGCTTTTAACATCAAAGTAGAAATTACACAAATAAAAACAGATCAGCAGACCACATGAAAATAGCATAATGCAAAAAAACACAAAAATAAAACAAAATATCACACTAAAGGTAAATGTAATGCAAGACCTTTTCTTGCAATGCTTGAGCAAGTGCATCGGATATATCAGTCATTCTGTTGTCAACAATGCTTGCTGTTGGATGCCCACTCTGCATCATACATAAATTAAGAAACAAGGGTAAAAGAAAACTGAAAATGATAAAAGTGCGAAAATTCAAATATAGAAGTTCCAAAAGACAGTCTACTAACTAGCACTGCATACTCACCATAAGAAATTAGTTTATAGAGCTATCAGATGCTCTAGCTTTTTCAGTTAAGAAATCATTATAATGACCATAACCAAGCCTTAGCTAGTATTTCAGATTCAAATTATTAAACTTTTTTCATGACAATTTGATCCTATCATGGATGATATTTTCAGTCACTGGATATCATTCAAATCCTTGCTCACAATTTCCACCAGCATCATCTTAAATCTCAAATTCCTCTTTGCCAAAGATTCTTTGCATTCTGGAAGACTATTTTGACTTCAACCACCCTACTGTCATCCCATTAGAAAATCAGCATCCATCTCCAATCCTTTTAAATCTAAGTTCAAGGTTAAAAAGGAATTCCGCTGGTTCTCTTATACCTCTGCCAGAAAGATGGTATGGCAATTCTTATTGTGAATACAAGTTACATCATATATATGTTTTCGTGTTGATCAAATAATGTATTCAAATGTTATCTTTCACAAGGTTGTTTATGGATTATACCGATGGGGTTTGCAATACGTGCACGCATGTCATGACATATTCCTTGAGTATTGATCTTTTATGCAAGTATCTATGGCTGCAGGTAAGGTCATTGAGCTACTCCAACAATTATCCTTCAAATAGCATGATACCTTCTTACAAAGAAAACTGCATGGTACTGAAGCCCAAATTGTTTTGCTTTGGGTTGATGGTACACATTGCCACCTTAGATATTTATTATACATGTCCATAATATCTCATTAAATTCTCCACCAGATGGTACTCCATCATTGCCACTCCCACACACCCTATAGTATATATGTTTTTTCCCCATCACCAAGTTTTACTGCAAATTCTTAATATTTCCATAAATGTCATGTTTTTGTTATCTCCTTAGGCCCTATTTGTTCCCTACATTTCTGATTTATGCAACACTGCAACCTAAAACAGGTTTATCACTAAGTTGGAAGACATACAGCAGTTTTGATTAGTTCTCAGAAACAGCTTTAATTTTTCTAAAAATTCTGGCCCATTACTTGTTTTGCCCCATCACAAACTTTTACTGAACATTCTTAATATTTCCATAAATGCCATGTTTTTGTTATCTCCTTAGGCTCTCTCTGGTCCCTTCTTTCTAATTTATGCAACACTGCAACCTAATACGGGTTTATCATTAATCTGGAAGGTATATAACAGTCATGATTAGTTCTCTGAAATTGGTTTCATTTTCCCAAAAACCTGACCCATTTCTGTTTGACATAACATTTTTCGGTAGCTTGCCAGTTTAACTCCACTATGTTGATAAAACCTGATATTTTCACTTATACTATTGTAGAACGGTACTACAATAATTCCCAGCAATCATTTGACAATTTCATATATTTTATGTTCTCCTTGATTAACTAAATTGACCTAATCTCCTCGATGAATTTCCAAACCTGGACCAACATTTCAACTAGATTTGATACCAAAGGAAGATTCCCTACTTAACATTTTTTTAAATACCATTTCTATCTACTTTTCCTCCACATCTTTCATCAAAATCATAATATCCTAACTCTTAAAGCTAAGTGAGGTTACATATTTCCTTATTTTTATGAAATACATATTTCTTTAAAAATATTATTTACATATTTCCTGTTCATTTTAATCTAAGTGAATTTACAATGTTTTTCCTTATTTTTAAGCCTACACTATCACATAAATTATCATAAGCTGCATAACTGGATTCAGTTTGTCCAGATCAGCTTCACTTAAATATATCATAACAGTCCATGATCCATTTGTTCTTTCACATGCTTTAAAGCAGGCCCTCTTTTTTTCAATAACCTCTTCTACCCTGCTATGCAACTACAAAATTTCATCAATGCAAATATTTTACCAATAGAATCTCCAAGAACTTCTCTGTCAATTGTCAAAACCAGTTAGTCATCTTATTCCTTATTTCATTTGGTTCAAGTCTCAAATTCCATTTTCTTTCCATTAAATTGTCTATAAAATATGCTGTATTTTCCCCTTATACATTTTGTCATCTTTAGGGTTCAACAGGTCCAATTTACCTCTTACTTCTAGTGCAGATATTTAATCACTATTGTATGTTGTGTGGTCGGAGTGTGGGCAGAGTCTCTTTTTATCACCTTACATTGTGTTTTCCCCTCTCTTGGGATGCAAAATAATCTGAAACAAATACAGGTTCACGCACAAGTAACAAAGCTCATGTCCTTTGATATATACTTGCAAATTCTAGGATCAAATCTCCGAATGCAAATTTACATGAGATTGTTGCAGAATATTCAATCAAATGGTGAAAAGAGAATATGAAGAACAGTTCGATGAAAAGGAATCTCAATAACATTAAACTCTAGGTTCTATATGGCTAAAAAGAATCCAGATATAAAGAAAAAAACCTTGAGCACAACAGTAGGATCAACATCACTCGTAATATGCACATCCCTGCATTCAGTGTCATCGCATTGCTGCCCTTTCTCAGAAACCGCAGAGTTTGCCTCAAGGTTCATGTGAATTTGATCTATCATTTTCTGAACCTCAACAAGCATTGTATTCATTTTAGAAGCTTCTTCTTCCAATAATTTCATGACCTCAGATCTCTGCTGAATATGAAAATTGTGCAATGCTGATAATCCATTTCTAATGAAGTCATCTAATATAATCTGCATTTGAAACCAAGGTATTAGATAGACAAACATAGAAAAAAGGGAAAAAAAGTGTGCAACATTCTGCAGAAGTTAATTCCATACATGTTTTTTCTCCAGAGATTGCACATTCCTTTTTAAATGTCGTTCAATATCAAGCCCCTACGAGTTCAAATTTAAATATCAGACTCAAATAAAAAGCAACTTAGATATATAATGTTTTCTCCCTTAATGACATGCATACCATGCGTAAGTTGTTTTGAAGCTTGTCTATAGAGTTTCTCAGTATCTCCTTTTCTTCTTCTAAAGAGGCCTGTATGTATATGTATTCTGTTAATTCACTTAATTTTAAGAAGTAAACCTATAACCGAGAAGATTAAGAAAAAGAAAATCAGAGCATGCAATTTGCAACAGCAGGAACTGCATTCTTCAGATTAAAGGAAAAGTTATTAAAAGAAGTATATAAGATTGGCCAAAGAAGAGGTGATAAGAGTGATTAGATACAGGAAAGGAAACAAATGGAAAATGTTAATATTTGCTGTTGCCGGTCAGGTAAATATTACAAAGGTAAATGGATATTTTAAAAGAAAAATAACAGGATCGCCACCAATTGCATAGCTTGAGTCAGGTCATCTAATTGAGACAGAAAGACATGAGATAATAATTGGTACATTATGTTAAATTAGTATAAGATTTTCCTAATTTAATGGTCAATTTGCTTAATATAATGATGTGTTGTTTTGTTGAGTCACTAATCCAGTTTCTACATGTACTGAAACAATATCTATGCATCTTTCATTCAAATATACATGCCAAAATTCAACCAAGCATGTGAAACATGTCAAACCAATGTTATATTTTTTTTTTTGGTGCCGCTTCATGTCTGCAACACTGTGTCATGCTGAGTTAGTGCTGGTACTGGGATGCATGTGTCTAACAGTAGGTTTATTATATGTTATCAATCCATGCCAACCCATATGGACCTATACCAATTTCACATAAATCTTTATTTATTTATTTACTCATTCATTTATTGTTTTAGCTATGCCACTCAAACCAAGTGGAAGCAAGAACTTCGGCCCAGTTTGCACACAATCCAACCGGCATAATACATGATGTTTGGGCCAAGTTCATAGCAACCGGGACATATAGAAACCCTATGTACTACTGGTTCAAGGCTAGTCCAATATGTACCACCAGATTGGACTGGTGACTGACCAGGCCCTGCAGCACACTCAAGAACCAAATCCTCTTTGAAGGGAGCCAATCTAGTTGGCACCATAGGTATTAACTGATACCCAAGCAAGAGACAACCAGCACAAAACATCCCACAAATACCAACTAGGCCATAGTCAAAAGGCAACACTTCATTTTTTGTTGCTGGAATTCCAACAGAGGAAAGAGAAAACGAGAACGAGGGAGAGAAGAGGAAAAACCTTAGATCATCAACCGAATCATGGACCATAAAAACTCTGTTAACCCTAATATAGGATCTAAACAAGGCTTTACAACCATAAACATTGGAAAAACAAATATAAAAAAGAAAAAGAAAAATGTCTCAGGATGAAATTGAAATGCCACAACAAACTATGCTGGTACAGGAGCAACCTGTTACCACATTGACCAGTCCCAACTAATGCTAGCACCAACCCATGCTTAAATCCTTGTGCCAAACACAGCTCTTTTTGATTCTTTGGAGAATTTTAAGGTCAAATGCATTGAAATGATCAGATTAGTCCAGAAAAACAAAATAAATTAAAGATGGAATATCTCTAACTTTTAAGAATTCCAATGTTTTATCTCCATGTAGGAGGGTTATTTATTTTATGTACTATATGTCTTGCACCAAAACCCTTTTTTCATACAATGCTAAACCATAACACATGTATAAGCCAAATATTCTTGATATTGTTTTTATAAATGTGAACTTATTATATGTTTCCTAAGGTTTTGCTGATTGTTTTGCTTTTTATGTTCTTGAATGGTTTCCAAAGGAAATGCATGAAGCTCCAAAACCACTATACTACTGTCCTCATCCCTAGTTAAAGTTTCAGATTTAAAACCTTAAACAACATTCAGGATCCAATTTTACATGCTCGAGATAAAACATTGAGAATGATATAGAATGAAAAATTAGTAGAAATCTGTACAATTTTGACATATGGATCCCCAATATATAAAATTTGAACTCTAACCAAGCAGAATGGCAAGAAACCGAAACTATGAAAAGTGTAGAAAGCATCCACTGGCACAAACTTCAATTTATTCCTAATTCTATAACAATAAAAAAATGATGGAGAGGTATATAACAAAATGTATATATTCTAAAATGAACAAAAATCACACAATGAATGGGATGTTAAGTTTACAATGTACTTCGAAGTGGAGGTTTTACTGTCACTGCTAAAAATCCAGTTGTCTGAAGGATCATTAAGAAGGCATGAGCACTTGTCTTGCAATGTCCTATCTGTGGAACAACCAGTGTCCCTTTCACGGACCTCATAAAACTTATTAATAACCTGAAAAAGAAAAACAAAAGTGACTTAAAATTCAGTTCTCTGAAGATCAGAGTTTACTAGAGTAATACTCTGAATATGCATGAACAGATGATTAAAACTTCATAAGTGATCTATCATATTTATTAAAGAGGAGATAAAGTTTTAAAAAAATATGAAGGTCCCAAAATCAAGACTATAAATTTAGGATTCTCTTAGAGGTTCAGCGTTTTGTTGTTCGTTTGGTTTGTTTTTCATAAAGTTGACAGGTAAGAGATCTTTTTCTATTTAACCATGAATTTTGAAACTAAAAGACCGAGTCATGCATCAAAAGATTCATATAAAATATTATGATCACAATATCCTGAATAATATATTGTTCAGCTATGTTGGTCAACAGATTGTTCCATGATTAACAGGCAGTAAGAATGTCTTTCCTAAAAATGCAGTAGCAAAAGGGAATAAATATTCAACTGCTGGCTAAAAATTCAAACTAAATTTAAAATAGATATTGTATTGCATAAAACTAAATAGATGGGATAAGGCCTGCTCTTCTTTGTAATATATGACACTCAACATAACAAAATCAATGTCTTCAGCATCTCCATCGATGTAATTTTGTTTATACAGACAAAGGTGGAGAGGCTTTCATTTATGTTTTTGTCTAAGAAAAATTATTGATTTTAGACATCATATGTACGTACGTACGTACGTACGTACATACATACATATATATATATATATAAACACAAGCACACATCAATATGAACACGCATATGCACAGATACACACATTAAATTTAAAAGCACAAGTATAAACCTTAGGGCCTGTCACTTTTTCCCAAAGTGGAATTTAGATAGTCTCATCACAAATGTCAAGATTTTAATATTTTCCATTAATAGCATCAGACAAGTTGGCAAATATACGCAGCTCTAATGAAATGCCTGGTCTACTTTGCATTTTGCAATTTCCTAGCCGCCTGATTAATATAGTGATTTCCCATATCTGGACAGATCAAATCGGATCAGGTCATCCCTCTCCCTCACCCCAACTGCCAGCCTCTCAACCCCCCAAAAAGTTTTTCATTATTTTCTTTAACCAAATGTGAATTACATGCATGTAGGCCAGATGTATTTGTCGGTGTATACATGCACGATATGTGCCAACATGCATAACTGCATACTTTCATATGTATAGACATATGTGTTTTTGTAATATATATATATATATATATATAGGATCAGCACATAAATGAAATGCCCACAGCTGCATTGGCCACAATAGTCCATCTTCAAAAAAAAAAAGAAAAAAGAAAAAAAAAAGAAAAAAAAAAAGAAAAGTAAAAGGTCACTACTATCCTTCAAGAATATTTCTAAACTAGAGAAAAAATGAATGTTATGGAATTTCATATAATAGAAAAGAATAATATTCTTCAGAGCCTCATTGGCATGGCATTCCGTACTAGCCCGACCGGCCAGTACATCCTATACTGAATCGTACCGGTGGAAAACCGGTCCGATTCAGACCGAATTTTCGAAAAATGAGCTGAACCGGACCGAACCGGTCAGTTCGATATGATATCAGCCCGAACCGTCCGATATCGGGCAGTTTGGTCCGGTTCGGGGCTAGTTCGGTCTGGTTCGGCCCAGTTTTCTTTTTTTTTTTTAGTGTCGGTGGGTGGGATTTTTTTTATTTTTTTATTACTGATACAGTATTGTACAGTTCAGTTTCGTACGGTACGATATCGTACCGGCTAGCAATCGACACGGATTTCAGTACCGAGTCCGCAAACCTTGCTCATCGATTTTGAGAAATTATATAATGAAGATAAAAACTGATGTTTTGATTGGTTATACGTAAGAAAGAAGCAAAGGATAAAATTAAGAACATCGAAGGCATGCATAAACAGGTAGATCTAGTTATAGTCAATCTAGGACATTTCCAAGGTCCAACTGTGGTGGTCCTGCACTGCTTGAAGTCCTTGCAGTGGTGTGGATGAACTAGTTGCATTGTATGAGACTCTATATAGTCTATCATTATTTGATGAGAAAGAATAATGGTGAAAGAAAATAAAAACTATATACAATCCATGGGAGGTAAAAAATTGGACCAGCATTTCTTCATAAACCAGTATATAGTCAGTTTCAAAAGAAAAAGGAACTCATGGCTAGCCATGCCAGCTAAACCAGCGCATGAATGAGTGATACTGATATGGTACAGAATACAGACTAGTTCAAGTCAATTCAGGTTTCTTTACTGCTTATTTGACCGCTATATCTGAGCCTTACACCATTCTATTTAGAACATACAATGACATTTGGAGCACAACATAATTTAGTCTTTTCATTTTTAAACCAAAGGGGAAGGGAGAGCTGTAAAGAATTAAGAAATAGATGAAGAAAATAGACAAATAGGATTCAAAAAAGAAATTCTTCTTACGCAACAATTCAAAAACTCATAATTCATAAATAATGCTTGGCTTGTTAGTCAACAGATATACAAATAAAATCTGAAATAATATTATGATCCTTCAACAATTAATTTTACTGTTTCCTTATAATCCTTGATTTGTTTCCAAGTTTTTCATATTCCAAACATCATCATCTCCTATTTTATTTCTAAGTTTTAGATAGCAAATATGTTGGCCTGTTCAGTATGTAAGAGTCATGGGGCCTACAATGGAGCAATTTCCATGAACAGATCCCCACATGATATTCATAAGATTTTTTGAAGCAATAATTTCCTCTATATCATCAATTTTAGTGCATAATAATTATACTGATTATGCTTCTAAAGTACTTGGAGTGAGAAAGTGAAGTGAAGAAACACTCTTAATTGTATCCAGATGCCTAAGTAAAAATTTCAAAGTCAAGAATTCTAAGGTGGATGGGTTGTAAAATAAATAAATAAGATCAGACTCAATAGTTGCACCTAAGTAAGTAGGCGGATAATTCATTGACCACAAAATCATAAGTCAACTAATGCCAATATAAGTTATATAGCAATAGTGGTCAATTTTGCTAGATGGCCAAAACGGTGAAATAGGTTTATAAGCAAAAGCCTCAAAAGAAGATCGAGCAAGGAGAATGATTCAGTTATACTATGAAAGTTCATTGCATTCAAAACTATTAACATCTAAATGTTTGAGCAAGCATAAACATTGCCTATTGCTTGCTCATTTCTTTTCGAAAGTACATGTGATAAAAAGGTTGGGGGAGGACCGGAGGGGAATGCTTTCCCTTCAATGGAAATCAAGTCTGACCTGTGGGCGGTACCATTTGTCCAACCTATGAGCAATCAGAAGTCACTAAATACTCACACTTTGTCTCATTATCTTTAAATGGAGCAAATGTGGACATAATGGACTGGACCCACAACCCAACCAATCATATGGGGACCGCCTTTGAGGCGATGGCCCTCTTCTCCTTCCCCTTCACCTCTTCTAGCCAAGCCCACTGCCATCCATCACTGTCTGATGACCGCCTCACCGGCTTTCCTCCTTTATCTTTCTCACTCTCTTCTCTTCTTATTATTGGTTCTTATTCTCTTCTCACTAAAACCAACACCAAAGCTCAACCCAGCCCCAGCCAACACCTCCCATTGCACCAATGACAACTCCCTCCCTCTCTTTTTGTGGATTGTCTCTCTAATCTGACTTTAATATGGATTTTTATGCTAAGGGAGTAGAGACCATCACATAGAGCAAGAAATTAAATTCGAGGCCCTGACTTCTAACCAAAGATGTAATTAAGCAAGGTTTGGCATACCAATCGGTATCGTACCATACCAGATATACCATATTGTACTACTACCAAATCGGTCTGTGGTCTCCCCATACCGACACTAAGCACGCCTCGCCATCTAGTACTGCACCACGTTCCAAAACTATAATAGGATGGTACCTATATAGGGTCTAGTATGGCGAAACTTGGATTAGGTAATTTCTAGTTATATTGCCACATAAAGGATTAATGTGGTTTTGGAGTGGATTTTAGGAAAAAATGTAGGTCTAGCTCTATGTTGTTGGTTACAGTTTGGCCTATACCTTAAAGTCCTCCTATTCAAGGGATTCTAAATAATTGTTGAAAGATGTATTTTGATAGTTGAGGGTTCTGTTGTTGCAGCGAAAGTCTTAGACCTAAAATTGATGGCATCCATTGGAATAGCTCAATTTGACCAAACTAACCATAAATTTTTCTCTTATTTACTTAAAATATTTTCCACTAAGTTTCATAATTTTTGGAGTATTATTTTGTTAATTAGGGAATTTTATATATTGCTTGAAAGTTGAAATTTTGGCGGTTAGTTGGATTAAAGATTAATGTAGGTTCTAATAAGGTACTTAGATTATTATTAAAGGGCTCAAGAGATTATGTTTTGATGTGCTTGTAATTGTTAGATATTGGAGAGCATTTGGCTTTAGTGAAGAGTATTTGTTGGACTTAGCATGCTTGGTAAGTAACCTTAGTCTACTAGAGTGTTTTTAATTATATCTCTACAATATATATTTATGATAATTATTGAAAAATATTTTGAAATTTGTATAATTCGCTTTATATCCTTTGCATGTAAATTGGATCGAGCAAGAGGTTATCCTATCCAATGTTTGCCATACCGTACCGAACTAGGTAGTACGGAGCATACCATACCATACCAGTTTGGTACCAATACATGATTTATGGGGTGTACTAATGCTTCATATGTTGGACAGCCCCGTACCAACAAAGTAATAGGTTGGCAATGGTACAGACCCAATACTAAGACGGTGAATCTTGATCCTATCATCGAAACTCCTAGACATATTTGAAACTCGTGCATATGTAATTATAGACTATTATCACATTTGCAGGAAAATATTAGAATCATGTGAAACCTTTGCAAATTCTGAATCTGGTATTTTTGAAAAAAGTGCTCGAATATTTCTTTGGAAAACCCATATTTCTAAAATGGTAAAATAAGATGAAATGATATTGGTACAACAATTGGATTGTGTGTTTACTTTGGACTCTCAGTCTAACTACATTTTGGACCATGGTATCGGGTCATATATTTGCATTGGATCATTCCAAAATTTGATTATACTAGACCTACTCCACAAGGGTTAAATGTGGTATGCTAAAGCTACTCTGCCGAGGTTAAATGTGACATATTCAACCTACTCTGCAAGGATTAAATGTTGCATACTAGACCTACTCTACAAGGGTTAAACATGATATACTAGACCTACTCTACAGGGGCAAAATGTGATATGCTAGGACCTACTCTGCAAGGTTAAATGTGGAATACTAAACTCTCAATAGAAATTAAATGCAATATATTAGATCTACTCTTCAAGGGTTAAATATGGTATATTGGGCCTTATCATATGGACAATATGACATTAGTCTCATAGATTGACAAGTTGTCAAATAATGGTTTTGAAAAATAGTTTATAAATTGCTTATTCGAATTATATGTGAAACACTAATTTAGAATATGGTTATGGAAAATAATTTGTATATTGCTAAATGGAAACATTTTTATATGAAGAATTGATAATAAAATTCTAACTTTGTTAATGATATCATTCGTCAAATGCGCCAATAGTTTGTTATAAGTCTTTTCATATTAGCACTTGCTTGATCCTTGTAGCTATGTCTTTTGGTTGCTTATCGGGTTTCCAACTCACTCATCTTCTTTCACTTTTCAGAGGCAAGGTTTAGGAGGTGATGGGTTTGATTGGGATGTAAGAATAGAATGAGAACCTCAACTTAGTTGGACCCAACCTTACAACCACAATATTTTCTGAGATCCTCTTGATACCATGGTTTTGTAGAATTTGTTAAAACTTAAAGATATAAATTGTTCTATAAGTAAATTATAACTTGCCTTAATATGTAGTTGCAGCACTATTAATAGTAGTTTCGGAATTCGCATGGCCAAATTAGATTATTTGAAATTAGATAGTATTGAAATCAAGATTGGCTATGCTACCGAGGCCCGTACTGATCGGCTGGTGGCACGGTTCGGTACGACCCCATGCCATTCCATATCGGATTTGAACTAATACAGCTGATTGAGCGAGAGAAAGGGAGAACCAAGGAGGGGGGGGAAGGAAGGAGAGACAAAGGGTGAGGAGGCCAGTGGTGGCCATCGAAAGGCCATAAAGGCCCCCGAACAATCGGAAGAATGGCTCCACCCTCCTGATTAAAACAAGGGATACTCTAGTGGGCTTGGCTGCCCTTCAACAGCCTCCAGTGGCCTTTCCTCTGCTTCCTCTCTCTCTCTCTCCTTTCTCCCTCCCCCCTCAACAATGTCTCATTTCGAGCATTAGAACCATCCCGATCCATCGCCGGTACAGTTTAGCACGTCCGGAACCAAGCGGCTCGGGATGATTCTACCATCCATGACTGAAATTTATCCTACATGTGTAGGATTGGTCCGTGTTCAGTGTTTGACAGGTTATCACCTTGCACACTCATGAGGCCCAATATAAGTGTGTACGCAAGTTGCCATGTCCCTTGACACTTGCTTTGGGTCAAGGGCGTAATAATGGAATTGGTTAACACATCACATGCAAGCACTCATATGCATACATACCCACTTAAAACACTTTGTTCTCTCTTAATCCATTTTGTGTCTGTCCATAATGCGTAACAACAGGTTTACAGTAAAAAAAAAAAAAGGGGGTCTATTGGATATATCTGCAAACACCACCCAGATTGTCTTAGAAGTTAAAACCCTTCCTATATTCTTTTATACTCAAAAAGGATAAGAATACTATTGTAATTCAATTTGGCATTGAACATGTCATCATTGACGCTAGCATACGCAATTGAAAACCAAGTTAAATTAGATGAATATCTTTGCCTTTTAGGAAGTAGGAAAAAGGAACAAAAAGGTATTCAGGTAAGTTGGATGGCATAAACCTCTGCAACCTGCCAACATTTGTATAGTGACCTGCACCATGCGTATGCATTTGAGTATGCTTATGTATGCTTTAATGTATAGAAGGTCCTCTTGGCATACCCTATAATTTCAGTTCTCCCTTGCTGCTTAACACTTATTCTCTTTTATTAACAATAATTGTGCCTGACCATCTGTGCATTGATGGATATTTTGGATGACAGCCCTAGGGATGTATCGCGCAATGCCCTTTTGGTTAATTTTTGTTATGGATGCCTAAAGCTAAGTGATTCAGAATGCCTACAAACATGATAGTTTCATGCCTAAGCCATTTTAAGCTCTCACAAGATAAGGTCACTACCTAAGGATCGAATACTGATATCTTCAAGAACATTTAAAGCAGGGCAAAGTCCCGATCAATGAAATAATTAGTTTTTTATCTTTACCTAAGTAACATCTCAGAATGAATCTAGAGCTATGTGGATACCTTCCTTAACAAGAAAAAAATGGAATTAAAGATAGGTGTCCTTTGGTTGGAGGAGAAGATTCTATATTACATGTAATCATATTTTCAAAATCATCCATAAACTAATGAATGAAAGTAGCCTATGTTTTTCAAGAATAAGTGCATTAGTCCCCCTAGCATATCATGAAAGCTTTGTCGAGCATTATAATAATCCTTTTGAATTGAAATCATCAACATATGAATTGTGACTGAATAAGCAAAGCTTCTAGAGGATGTCAAATTCAGAAAGCCTCTTACTTGACATGGATTTCAAACACTTGAACCACATTTACAAGATCTAAAGGCTGTCAATTATTTAGGATGCTTCTGATATTATTTCAAGCTTTTAAAAACCAAGGAACACTAACATGTAAAATAAATAAGAATATTATGCGTTCAGTGACATGTCTGGCATTCATATTACCATGTGCAGAGGGTTTATGTAAGGAAGGAAGAACATAATGGATGATGAACTAAGATAACTATCAATATAATAAAAAGGAATGAGATCACATATCTACCTTCTCAAATGATTCATTTTGCTTTTGCAATTCCCTTAATTCCAGCTGTAAGGAAGCACTAAGTTTCTTTTCATCCAGGTATGCCAATTCAAGCTCCTCTACTCTGCCAGATAATAAATTCCACATGATTCGAAGTTGCATCAACATTTATTGGTACCAGACAGCAGTAAACATGGAACTTTATAGAAGCAGGAATATCTAGATGATAAATTTTTACAAGGCCTTATTTTACAGTTTAAACTATAATAAATAACAAATTCTGTAGGACATTTTTTGCACATTCAAATATTTGTTATGAAGTGCTGAAATTGAGTTTCTCTAAATAAAAAGATATAATGGGAAGAAGAAACTGCAGAACAATTTCTGTAGACGCACTTGCACCTTAAGATTCATATATAAAAAGCAACAATTCATACAAACAGGGACAAAAGGATGTATAGTATAGCAATCCTATCAAAAAGAAACTGAAGCTTAAATGTGGAAAGCATATAGCATCATTCTAAAGTTTAAACATATAATGCACATCGTATCATACAAAAGCATTGAATCCATTCTAAAGTTTAGACATGTATGCACATAGTATCATATAAAGCATTGAATGGATACTGCATCTTCTTTGATGTATCAATATAGCGCAGTTAAAATCCTGAATCAACGGTAGGTAAGAGTTATATGCTCTCTGAGAAAGAGGAAATATTGATCTTTTGCATCTCAGGCTTCTTGTTGCAGGAGTGCGGAAGGTCCTTTTCTCAGTTTTCTATCTTACTCTACCTGCGTGACTATAAAACAAGCGATCAATTTAGTAGAAGCAAGTCAGCAAAGAGAAATACTTCAGTTTAATGACAGGAAACCCCAGGATAATAGCTTAGAAAGATTTGGGAAGCCTGTCTAATAATAAAGAGAATAATAAAATGGGGTTGCAAACTGAGGGGTCTTCAGGTTGTGGCAACTGGCAAGATTGATACATGAACTTGCAGTGGCAGCTCATTCAAAATTTATCAATAATTTCAGTAAATTTGTGTTTTGAGGAAGGATTGGGTCTACTGCATTCAGAGGTTGGGAATCAAGACTTATGAGTTATGACCTAGTTTATCTAGGTGTACCTCTAAATTTTTTTATAATCATTGATCACAGTAAATAATGAGCATCTCCAATAACACAACTCTATGAATGCAGCCCTTCTTATTGATGCCAGATAACTGATTAGCTAGGTATCATGGCTACTCCAACTAGGGGTGGCAATTGGGTGGGGTCGGATTGGATACGGGTCTGATCGATGCAGATCAGGTCAAAAAAATCCGAACCCTACATATTTATTAAACATGTCAAAAATTCAGACCTGAACCTGATCTATTTATTAAATAAGTAACCCGATCCAACCCGCTTAATCCATTTATTAAACGGATCAAGTTAGGTTAAATGAGTTAAATAGGTTAAATGGATTTTTAACAGGTTAAACGGATTAAATAGATTAAATAGATTGGGTTAAACGGGTCAGAAATAGATTAAACAGATTTTAAACAAGTTAAATAGATTTTAAACGAGTTAAACAAATTAAACGGATGAAATGGATTATCCGCCTCAATTCAACCAGAATATTAAATGGTATCTGAAACCCAAATCTGAATCAAATATTAAACGAGTTAAACAGGTCAACCTGTTTATGACCCTAACCCATTTAGCCTAAACCCAAATCTGTTTATGGTGGATCGAATATAGGTCGAGTTGGTGGGTCGGGCCATCATTTACCAGCCTTAATTCCAGCTTCCAAGATAAGTGAGGATAGAAAATCATTGTTTGAACTATTGGCCAATAACATCTTTTTTTATATTACTTGAATAAAGATTGTAATTTTCCTAAAATAATATGTCAAACAGTGCCACCATTCAATGGAATAACAAGCAAGAAAAATCCCCCACCCAATGCCACCAACCATAAAGATATAAGAAAGAGAATAAATAAATACACATAAATTATTTTAGTCAAACATTTATATCCTTGTTCTCTTCACTACATATTGGCAATTGAAAGTAACACCATATTGGAAGGTTGAGACAAAACTCGTGCCATATTTATAACTTATAAAAGCAAATTATGTGGCTTGCTCAACTTCCATATATTTCACTTCATTTAACCATATCAAACGGAATGTTGGAGCCCTTCTATAATTGTTTACCAACCAATTGAACACAAAATTTCAAGTTGATACAGATTAGGGGAAGCATCGGCATGTAAAGGCTTAGCAACCCCCCCCTCTAAAAAGACAACAAAAAACTCCCCCTTCATGCAACCTAGACCACACACGTGGAAGGAGCACAATGATTGAAATGAGTCAAGAAAACAAACATAATAACTAAAATGAGTCAAGATAATAACCAAGTTAAATAATTAGCATAGAGAGGATTATAACTTATTACCTCCTGCAAATGTAGGCTCTAATACCATGTTAACTAACAAATTAAACCCAAAAGCTTAAGCTAGTAGCAGAAGCATGGTATTCCATACCGGCCTAAACCGATCGATACACCCCGTACCGTACCGATAGGGAACCGGTCCGGTTCAGACCAGTTTTTTGGTACGATTCAACGTGGTTTTCTTTTTTTTTTTAGTGGAGGTGGGTGGAAATTTTTTTGTTTTTGTAATATCCATAAGGTACCGTACCAAGCAGGAACC
Organism: Elaeis guineensis; assembly: GCF_000442705.2. Taxonomy (NCBI): domain Eukaryota; kingdom Viridiplantae; phylum Streptophyta; class Magnoliopsida; order Arecales; family Arecaceae; genus Elaeis; species Elaeis guineensis. Next base: position 62,367,903 of record NC_026005.2, on the reverse strand, counting down.
GATATGCGTCTTGGTACCGGTTCCTGATACCTTGAGCAGAAGGGTCAACAATATATATCAAGTTTAATAATAAACACCTCATATGTTGTAGGAAGCATTATTATTCTTCTAGCAACTCATGTTCTATATTTGCTTTAACATAAACATCTATACGGAACAAGGTTTTAAATCCCATGGAATGAAAGTATCCCAATTTTTCTATGAAACGGGACATCCCATTGTCCCATCTTATACCAACGGCAGTCTCGATCATATATCTCGGTAGATATCCTCTATCTTTCTCTCCTTCTTTCTTTTCTTCCATTCTTTTTTTTCTTTTCTTCTTTCTTCATTCTTTTCTTTTTTTTCCTCTACCTTCCTTTCTTTCCTTTCTTTTTCTTCTCTCTTCCTTTCTTTTTTTCGTTTTTCTTCTTCTTTCTTTTCATTTTTTTCTTTTCTTCATCTTTTGTATTTTTTCTCTCCTCGTGCGGATGAGTTTCAGAGTCCTGAACCCGTCCCAATCACATTTTCTCACAAGAATGGATGGGACGGTCGGGACGCCCCCTATCCGTTGGACGTAAAACCTTGTTATGGAAAACAAAAAGGATTAGATGTTTATCGACTAAGTGTCAAATTAGGCAAAAAATATCTTAACTCTAAACCATATCCCTAATATATCTTAACTCTTAACCATATCCCTAATATATCCATTGGATTAATAAGCACACTGCACAGGAGTTCTAGTCTAGCAGTCAGCAACATTACTCCTAAAAGGTCTCTCATTCTAATACCTAATATTAAGGCCAATTATCAGCAGATTTTCTTGTTTCTTAGCTGACCCATGGCTTTTGCCAGTGATGGGCCTCTTCCATAGCCAATTATGAAAAATAAAGTTTCAAATAAGGTTTTACGTCCCGACGGGGCAGGGGGCATCCTGATCGTCCCATCCCATTCCTGTAAGAAACGAGACCGGGTATGGGACTCCGAAACCCATCCATGCAGAGAAAAAAAAAGAAAGAGGAAAGAAAGAAAGGAAGATGAAAAAAGGGAAAGTGAAAAAGAAGAAGAAGAAAAAGAAAAACAATAGAAAGAATGGAATGGAGAAGAAAAAAAAAGGAAAGAAGGAAGAAAAGAAAGAGAAAGAAGGACAAAGGAGGAGGAAAAGGAAAGAAGGGAAGAAGGGAAGGGATCACAAAAAAAAGAAAAAGGAAAAGAAAGGAAGGTAGAAGAAAAAGAAAGAAAAGAAAGAAGGAAAGAAAAAAAGAAAGAAAAAGAAAAAAAAAAGGGAGAGAGATGGAGGATATCTATCGGGATATGTGATCAGGATGGCTATTAGGATAGGATAAGATAGTAGGACATCCCATTCCATGGAGATGTCGGAACATCTCCATCCTATGAGATTTAAAACCTTTGTTTCAAATACAATCGGAATGGGATAGTATGAACAATACCATGCTATTCTGGCAAGTCTCCACCACCAGCACAGAATGTACCTATACCGAGTACCATAACATTGCGATAAAAAGAAAAAACTGCATGAGGTCTGGTACCAGTATTTGAAATCTTGATGACAAACCTTCCAGGTGACCCAACTCTCTGGGCCTCTTGCCTCATAATTTCTTCTACCATCACCATTGTCTCACTCTAAGGGCCTGCTTCAGAAGTTCCACCAGATCTGGCCACACAAATTCCTGTGCTCTCACTATCCCAATTTTGACTACTCCATCTTTAAAAAGAAACCCTCACAAATACCTAAAAAAGGATTTAGCCCACATGAAATTTTGTCAATATGGTGAACCTGCCACCAAGCCACCTCATCTTCATAATTATGATCACTAAGGCACCAAACAATGTTCCTCCAAGTTGTTAGTTAGGGTTATTCATTCATTTAGCAGGGATTTGCACAAGATGGCACATAAAATGCAAATTAAATATATCTAAAATAGTATCTAATGGATGCTTCTAACCTAATGAGTTCGACATGCACAACATACTCGACTGATTCGATAGGATGGAAAGCCTATTGATTGAGTGTGATCCTATCGAAACAAGAAGTGCACAAATTAGAACTTTTGCCATCATTTCTTTCTAATTTCGTGTGATGATCAATTTAACATTGCCACAGCAGCACATGCAATGCACGTGTCAATTAACCAGTTTTGCAAAGGTCACTATAGATATTATTAGATTATTTTCTTCATGATAGATTGAGGGATACTACAATTGGCTCAGATAATACCCCTTAATGATCCATCACTAGCTTGAAATTTTCAAAAGATGATATATATGCCACAATTTATGTTATACATTCATTTTCTATTTTGTGTGTGTATGTGTGTTCAAGAAAAGTGCATCACCTCCTTTGAAGGGTTCAAGGAAAAATATATGAACAGTTAGGTCCTTTTTAAAGAAGCTGACATGAATCTCAAAAAAATCCATCAAATGGAATAGTAATGAATCAATATTATTACTACCACCACTGCCACATAGCGCCATGTTATACACCAGAACTGAATATGGACCACACTTGTAATTCAGAAGTAATAGGTCAAGCCTAGGTCATGATTAGCATATCAAACCAAATTGAGTGTTAATATCTGTTCTTTTGTATTCAAGCACAAATTTTGGACACATATCCCCAATTTTACCTCATGTGTTATTTTAGGCTCCATTTTGCTGCCAAGAAAGTGAAAGAAAAGAAAGTTATGCTAGGATTTTCTTTTTAAAAAGTGGGGAAAAAAATTTTGCCAGCAATTTAGTTAGGTAAAGAGCTATCCCAATCAACTAAGAAAAAGTCTTTTCAACAACTTCATCCTTGATTTTCTTACTGCAACAATACCATGACAAGTGTCGATTTTCTTTTCTTTTCCACTAGAGAAAAATTTTATTTTTCTTTCATTTTCTCAGAAACCAAACAGAAAATAAACCTGGCTTTGGAGCCTACTTTGTGGGGTTTCTGGCAAGATTGACCACTACCAATCATAAGAGGCTATAATAATGTGAGATATAGTACTTAGGAAGCTCATGTACTATGTATTTGTGCTAAAGATCTAGGCTAAAGGTTTATAGAATTATTTATTGTTTAATTAAAGTCGAGGTCTAATGTACTCCAATCAATGGTTTAACTTGACTTGGGGGTTTCAACTAGTATTTAGGAATTCAATATCTACATTCGGTAGATGCAGGGTATGCGCACAAGTTCCATACAAAGATTATTTGGAATTTTCTAGAGAATATATGAACCATAATTTATTTTGACTTTTGAGAACAAAGTTCCTTTTATTCTTCTCGTGATCATAGTTGTTCTGCTTACAACTTCTTTCTTTCCTATACTCTTTGCTGGATGACCTTGACAATTTTGTCTTTCAGTTGCCCGGTCTTCGTGCTTTATGGCACAAAAAAAAACCAAGTTCTCTCAATGCATCAACTAACACTAACAGAATGGTCTTTAGCAAATCAATCTCACTCCACATTCCTAGAGGACTCCACACACATCCGTTCTCCTAGTGCTTCACAGATATAGGAATTTTTAATTTTAATCAAGAAAATATCCATGGCAAGGTTTGCTGTCTTGGTATTGGATCCCATACTCGTACCATCCGATTATAGTATCGGTACGCAGTTCAATACGATATAATATAGGATATAGAGTGTTGGTATATTATAAGATACCATACCAATATAATACAGTATGCCCTATCCAAGCGGTATGGTAGACCATGATCCATGAGCTGTACATGAACAAGGCAGCTTCTCTCCACATAAATAGAGCATTTTCTCCATTTCCTCATGTAGAATTATTAACATCTAAGACAAGATTTAAAATTTAAAAACTACTTAGTTAAGCGGCTGTTTAGCATCACTTTTATTTCTTGTTTTTTATTTTTAAAAATAAAGTTACAAAAACTAAGACAAAAAAATGTGCATGGTACTACAGTTTTTATTTTCTATTTTTTTAAAGTAACTTTCACTGTTTCTAGAAACAATGAAAATAAGAAATCAACTTACTTTCAATGCTTTCAAAAAAAAAAAAAAACCCATGCTTTTATCACCTACGACAATATTACCTCCACCACCACCACCGTTATCGTTGCTATCATTATCACCACCATTGCTACCCTCTTCACCGTTGCTACCGCTATGAAACCATTGCTGCTATTGTTACAATACCACATGCTGGCCTCCACCACCACTATCATGATCATCACTATCACTACCATCACCAACTCCAACACATCGCCACCATAGCCATCGCCTCCACCATATCATCAGTACTCTCCTTCAAGATTTTCAGAACTGTCCCGAACCAGATGGTTCGGAGCATGCCAAACCAGACTGACAGGAAATCGGGACGGTTCCGGCTTGGAAAGTGGTACACGCTAGTGCCAAGAGAGAAAAAGGGAAAAGAGAGGAAGAGAGAGGAGGAGAGGGAGAGAGAAAAGGATGTCGTCGGAGGCCGAAGGTGGCCTGTTGCAGCTGCCAGAGGGCCACGAAAGCCTCTGTGGCTCGATTTGTCCAATAGGACTGTTAACGAGAGAGAAAGAGAGAGAAAGGGAGAGTGACTTACCGAAGGGGGGACGAGACGATGGAGGGATTGTCGAAGATTCTCAGGTGGCCATCGTAGCCAACGGACAGTGGAATCGTGCAGGTGGAGTCGCGACCACCTATGTTCATGTGTCGATACTTTTTTAAAAACGGAGATGAATAATGAAGCCGGCAAATGATTTGCCGGCTTCACTTTTTAAGAGGTCTTTTAAAAAAATTTAAAAATAGTGAAATCAGCAATGAGATTGTTGGCTTCATTTTTTTGAATTTTTTTAAAAAAAAGCAACAACAGTAAAGCCAACAAATGGTTTGTCGATTCCACTTATGCTCTAACTTTTTAAAAAAAAATCCTATGAAATAGGGGTGTCGCCCCTGTTTCACGACTGCACCATCCGGCAGCCACGACGCATCTGACGGCCCCTCCGACTCCTTCCCCTCCCTCCTTTTCTTTCTTCCTCCCTCTCTCTATTTCTCTCTCTTTCTCTCCTTTCCTCCTCTCGGTTCCCTTCCTTCTCTTGTATTGGTTCGCACTGGTCCGATATGGTATGGACCTGTTCCGACCCATACTGCCGATCGGTCAGCACGGACTTCGGTAGCGAGTCCGCGAACCTTATCCTCCTTACCATCACCATCGTTGCTGCTACCACCACCAACTCGGCTTCACCGCACTAGTGTTGCCATTATCATTGCTATACCACGATCAATACCTGCCATCAACATGCTTATTTTTAAAATTAATTATCTACGCCAAATATGTCTAAAATTGGAAAAAAAGAATTAAATTTATTTTTATTTCTAAAAATTGAAAAAATAAGAGTGATGTCAAATGACATCTCAACGTAAATATAATTGATTCCCAAAGACTTCAGCTAGGCAGCCCCTGTCGTCTCAACTCTCCAGCACCTCCAGCATTAATCAAAGTTAAGTCACAAATAATAATAAATAATTGAAAAATATAATCACATTGCATGCCTTAAGATGCGGAAACTTAATCGGGATGCGCATACAACATACATTTTGTAATTGCAGTTAAATCTGTATCAAATTAAAGAAAGCTTTTGGGTTCAATTCAAATACACTAGGGAGGGAAAAATACCTTTTCTCAAAATCAATTAATTTCTGCGACACAGCTTCCTCTTGTTCCTTAGCCTTTTCAGACTATTAAAAAAAAAACATAACAAATTACATTCTCTAGAAGATGAATTAGTAGGATAGTGTAGACCATTGTACACCCATAAAATTGCTAGACTCGATTTTGAAATTATAACCTCCATCAAAGCTTGATCTCGTTCAGCAAATGCAGAAGCAACACAGCTCTGAAAGAACTTCACCTGCTTCTCTGCTTCTTTATTCTGCATCGGGAAAACAAAATTTAACTCAAAAACTAGAGCAAAGAGCATCTACCAATGCTTTCAGGAAGGCAAATAAAATCAGTAAATAACATAACCAAACTGAGACACATGGTTTCGAATGAATCTTTTTTGCTCTGATCAATACCTACAGACTCGTTAATTTTCAAGTGTCATCCAATCTCAAGCACTGTGAGCAATATATTTTGGATTACTAAATATGTGGAATAAATTTGGATGCCAAAACAAGTATTGAATTGTTTAGGAGCTATCTTGTTTCAGATGTCATTAGACATCCATGCCTGCATCCAAAATGCACAAATTTCATACAAAAACATCAGAAGAGTCTGGCTGAAATGACCCATAATAAAGAATCGGTTTATCTGAATTTCTTTTGCATTCTTGCTATCACATGGACCTAGCCAACTGAAGCCAAAAGATCTCCAATTTTAAGTATATTAACACAAGAATAAATTGAATATGCCCAAGAGAAGCCAAATGAACAATGATTCAAACTTATTCCAATTTGACCTTAATGACTGCTCGAATTTTTTCATAAATGGAAATGTATTCTTGATTATGATTAAGTTTTCACATAACTATTCTTGTTTTTTTTTAAATTGTCTCTAAATAAAATGAGGATTAATTGGAGGTTGCTACTTAAAATGCTAGATATATGACACTAGTGAGCAGCACATATGCATTTGCAAGATCACTGTTATGCTGTATTGAAAGCATTTTTTTTTTTTTTCTATCGTCTCTAAATATGGAGGTTGCTACTTCAAATTCTAGATACATGCCACCAGTGAAAAGCGCATATACATTTGTGAGATAGCTGGTTATGTCGTATTGCAAACAAAAATTTGTTCTTTCCAGAACCACTTGCTAAATTTCTATACTGCAGAATATGATGTGTTGACTGTGAAATATAGAAAAATATGCTTAGGATGAAGAAATATGCAAAAGAGAAGTGCTTGCAATGGTTATATAAAATCATAACAGGATGACATAGTGAAAGAGTTGAAGATGTAGAGGATGGAATTATAGGAATGGGGTTCAAGGAATGTGATACAAAAGCAAGATCTCAAAGAGCTATATAGGAGAGCTTGAATAGTTATATCAGTTTGCTAGTTAAGTTTCCTGTGACATTGTTGCCTCAGTCATCATGGTAAGTCAGAGCTATACTCTTTAGACACCGCAATGCATGTGTATGATATGGTGAAATACTGACAGAACACACACAATGCTGCAACCCAATTGCATGCAACACTTTCAGAAGACACCTAAAACCACAGTCAAATTTCACTTCAAATTTTTTAAATATATAGCCAAAAGAAATGAAGATAAATATAAGACCTGCAACCCAATTGCGTGCAACACTTTCAAAAGACATCTAAAACCACAGTCAAATTGCACTTCAAATTTTTTAAATATATAGCTAAAAGAAATGAAGATAAATATGATACCTTCAAAACTTCCTCACCATGCAGATCAGCAAGCTGGCTCTGAAAATTACAGCACAGAAGCATGAAATAAGAGAATTTAAAAAGAGAAGGATTCTGACATATAAATAAAGATGTTCGAGCCAAACTTTAATTCTGTAAGCTTCAGAAAGCTCCTCTTGAAGATTCTGGTTCTCTCTTATGCATCCAGCTAACTTCTTCTTTAGACTCTCAATCTCTTGTTCCAAAGCAGCAGTCCTGATAGAGCTTTAACTTGACTATAAAGAATGTTTATTTCTTGAAATAAGCCTATCAGCAAAATAAAATGCGGATTAGAAGGCATGATAACTATGAACGCACCTCTGAAAATGCATTCGAGTTGCTACAGGAAGATAGCTAGGACCAGCTTGTTGCATGCATAATTGCTCAATATCTTTCCTGAGCTCATCACGTTCTGCAAAATAAAAATAGGCAATATAGATACTTATGATCAACAATTCTATGCAGAAGAAACCAACATAATACCCTGCAACAGAGCAACTAACATTAAGATAAAGAGATTTTTTGCATCTTGTAACACAGTCATAGTTTTAATTACATTTTGGCCTGTCCGCATGTACATGTATGTGTATGAATGCATGTTAGACTTCAACCAATTTCTGGAGTTTGTAGAGTTACAATCTGAACCTTAAGTGGCTCCTTTATGAGATGATAACGGCATGGAAGACACTGCTTTACTTTTCATCATCTTTCTTTTTTTTTTCTTTTTCCCCTTTTTCTTTTGTGCCTATGTGTGTGTACCAAGCCCTAGTCAGTACTCATCTATAATTTGAATAGAAAAATGTCTTTATATTGAATATTAGTTAATCAAATATTCAGTGTATGATCTGTTACATGTTTTACATTCATTTGACATCCATATTTCTGGGTTTCATGCATTCCCAACAGTTATGTTCAAACCTCTTGGTAGTCCGAAAGTGAAATATTTTGGTTTTGCATAAGGATTTCTAAAATTTCCTAGAAGATGCAAGCTCCCAAAAACTCAAAGGCATTGTTTGCGGCAAATTATACAAATAGATATATCGCAATGATACACATAAAACCAAGGGTTTAAATCTCAATACTGGACCCAGTCCTAGCTTGCTTTGAGATGGTATGGTACCATGCAAGGCCAGACAGAGTAAAATTACTGATAACAAACAAGAGGGGAAAAAGAAAATTCTTTTTTTAAAAAAAAAAAAAAAAAAAGAAAGGCATCCCAGGCCCCTAGTCTGTACGCACCATCCCGATGCATCGTAGAAGATGGACTGTGATGATCGGGACATCCTAGTTCAAGGGAGAAACAGTGTCCTGGTCCTCCCAGATGTGTCTTGAGTCTCAGTTTCTTGTCGGCATGGTGTGGCATCATCCATTTGGTGGGACTTATATGTATACGACTTTGTCAAAAACAAAAGAAAAATATATAGTGGTCTGCAATAACAGCATTGAAAATGACACACCATAGCGGAACCAGATTAGAAGTAAATCAAGTAACAAACAGAATTCATAATTGTTATAAAAAGGGTATAACAAAAAATACCACGTTCAAGTTGCTCAATACGACAACTCAAGGATTCCTCATTGTTTCCTCTTTCATCCATTTCTGGCAGTTAAAAAAAATGTAAAAGGAATAACTTTTCTCAATGTCAAGTGTAAGATGCAAATTGCATAAACCAGTCATATGATACCAATAGCAAACCAACCTAATAATTTTGCAATTTTAGTTAAATAATATCATAGCAGGACAAATGGATCAAACAAGCTTTTAATTTATAACCCATAGAGTCATTATATAACGCATATGCCATGTGTGCATTTGTAACAAAAGGATAGAAGAAGGAGAAATTTGGGCACGAATGAAATAAGAGATGTTGCTTACCAAACTCAAATGATCATAGTAAACATACACATTACAGAAATATCCAGTCAGACCAACAGAAGAAAAGAGATATAGAAGAAAGCAACATCTAGATGGCAATCACTATTGTTCAAAAAGTATTTAGCTCAAAAAAGGAAAAAGTAGTTTCCTTTCCTGTCCTGCACCAAAATATCTATAGATGACAAAAAAAAATAATAAAGCAGAGCAATTCCCAGCTGACGGTACTATTTGCCTAAAACTTCGGCTCAATAACGGCAACAGCAGGTTTCCTTCCTGTCCCAAAAACAAACTAACCACAAAAGCTTGGTATCCATCCACATTCCCTGTTCCACATCACATCCTTATGCAGTGTATCAAAATGTGCAATCATCATAACCCATAACAATAGAGTAAAATACTCTAGACCTCATATATTAACAACCAGACATCTAATCTGATCAGATAATCAAGAACTTGTTAATGACCATTGCTTGAAGGACAATGGTCAACTTTAGGTCTCTATGATCCATGACAACCTCCTTAAAATGGTCAACATGAAATTTGCTAATGGTATTGTGCAGAAAAAAACTCATCTGCTAACCTGACAATATCAACCTCAAGATTAGTCAATATCTGCACTAGGAAAAATTGTGAAGACATCTGGTCCATAGAGCTTTCAACTCCATGGTAAAGAAAATCATGTGGTGCTAGCAAACTAGTGTCTCTACATTATATCCAATTTTCACAATACAACCTTGTGAATTTTGAAGATGTGCTTGTTTATACAGTCAGTAGTGCACCTAAAGTACTTGGGGGCGATTTGGTTGCCTGCTATTCCACTTGCCCCCAACAAAACTTACAGCTGCAAGTAGAAATGACACATATATATTTGCAATAGCAAAATTTGTTTTGTGAGTGCTCGTAATTGACAATTGCAAATGCATTTGCAGTTGTTTAGTTGTATAAAGCTGAAAGAGGTGTGATAATCTTGCAAATGATCGAGATATTGTAGGACAGAAAACAGCAGGATAGCAAAGCAGTTTGTTCCCTTAGGATAGAAAAGGCATTGCAGGATAGAAAAGAGCAGATCTAATTTTCAATTCGAATTTTATTTAGGAATTTGTTCACTATAAAGGAACCAAAATTCCCTTCTTATCCTTTTCAATGATGTCATTTGGATTTTTTCCCCCAAGTTTCAGCTTATCTATCAGCCCAATACAATTATTCTGAACCCTTGATTCCAGGTAGGAGATCGAACACACCCAGCACATGCTACAATAATTTACGAACTAAATTAATACAAATGTCATAACACATGCATCCAACAATTCAAAAGAATTCCAGAACAAGCCATTTATAGCTCAAACAAGCATCGTAAAGACAATTTAATATAACATAGCCAATAGAACAGAAATATATCGAAGTCTGATGATTGAAAGAAAACATAAATAACATCGCAGCGCAAAACCTTTCAAAAAAAAGAAAAATCCATAAACGAAGAAAAATTCCAGCAAAAGAGCTGATCTGCTTATAAAAAGATCGATTCAAATGCTAGTGAACAAAAAGAAATGAAAATCCCCGTCTAAAAAAGTTGGATTTAGGATTAAAGTAGGTTTAGAAGGGGAGGAGGACTTCGGCGATCACCTGTGACGAAGATAGCAAGTCTTCTTTCCGATCGAGGCAGTTATCAATGGAGAGGGGGGATTCCATTTCCAAGAGTGGGAGGGTTTGGAAGGAGACTCGAGAGGGAGAGAGGCGAGGTATTTATAGGCGAGGAGGGAGACATCGCGCCAGAGAAGGACTCGCTCGCGCGCTGTCTCGCTCTCTCCACCGGCAGGCAAGGGGATCGCGAACGCCGTGCCCTCGGGATTAAAATAACCGCCGGGAACTGTTCCTCTGTTCCGCCCGAAGTAATGTGATTGCTTGGAAGCTGCCACGGTGGAGTACCGGGGTGCAACTGGGTAGATTGAGGCCGGACAGGCTGAGCGCAGGGATGGGCCGGGCCGAGTCGATACGAATGAAGTCGGAATGGATCGGGTCAAAAAATTAACCACTGAACCCAGAAAATTTATTAAATAGATCAACAATTTATATCAAAACCTTATTATTTATTAAACAAATAATTTGATCCAACTTATATTATTAAATAGATCAAATCAGATTAAATAAGTTAAATAAATTACGTGAATTTTTAAGAATTATATGGATTTGAATAAGTTAAATATATCAGATTAAATATATCACAAACAAATTAAGCAGATTTTAAATAGGTTAAATAGGTTTGATCATGATCCAACTTAATTATTGAATAGATCAAAATGGGTTAAACAAGTTAACCCAACCTTCAATCAATCCACCATAGGTTGGTTCAGATTTGACATAAATAAACTAGGGCTACAAATTGCCACATCTAGTTAAGGGTATGTAATGCCCCAATCAATGAAAGATCTAGTAGCACCAATCTTGAAGCAATCCAACAAAAAATAATAAAATAAAATTAAAGAGAAGAGCCCCATTGGAAGTTTTTGTCTCCCCAATGACTCCTAAATGGAGTTGGAAATCCACCATCGAGGAGTAGTAGAACTCCTCCCCTCCACCCTATTTAAAGGGAGGGGGGTTGCCCTCTTCTTCCTATCAAGGACCGAGGTCCAAATCAGGAAGAATCGTTGGAATTTTTTCATGAAAATCTTTATCGTGCTTGTCAAAAATTAGGTTAGATAGGACATCAGAATCCAAGGTAAACCTCGACTCTTCTTCTTTTCTCTTTTCCCTTTCTTTTGGTAGCATTAGGCAGTGTCGTTGGCCATCGATTTCACCAAAAAATTTAAAAAAAAATCTTATTTTGAATTTTTTTTATTCTTTTCTTTTAAATTTTTCAGCATCGATAGCCATTACCGACCGTCGGTCTGAGGTCCATCGGTCGCATTGTTGCAACCCCAATTGCTGTCGCTATAGCTGTGTGCCGAGAGTGCTCCGATTCGAGGAAACAAATAGGAACCCTAAGATCCCCTATTTTGTTAGGAAGAATGAAAAAGATAAAAAAACATAAAAGAAAGGGGAAAAAATGAAAAAGAAAAAGAAAAAAAAAGAAAGAAAGAGAAAAAAAAAGAAAAAAGGGAGGAAGAGTTTTTTCTTTTCCCTCTTCCTTCTATCTTTCTCTTTCTGAAATTATTTTTCTCTTTATTTTCTCTTTCTAATTTTTCTCTTTAATTTCTTTCTCTAAAAAAATTTCACTCTCTCTACAAGTTTCTCTCTCTAAAATTACTTCTCCCTATGAAATTATCTCTTTAAAATTGATTGAATAAAAGATTTTTTTTCAATAATTCTGATCTAATCTTAGCAAAGAAGATCATGATCTATGATCATCAAACAGTATACTGGCATCCATCTTAGCCAGATCTGAATATCATCAAATTAGATCTATTTGATTTCTATGGAGCTAACTACATCTTAATTTGATCTTGACTAAATAAAGTTATTTGATCAAACTGACCTCTGATTGTTGAGCCCCGTACTAACCTTCATCGTGACTCTTGTCAAATACAACTGATTTGATCATTCTTGATCTCTATTGAACTATCTATATCTTAATATAATCTTTGATCAAATAAATTTAGATGATCGAACCAACCCAGACTATTAGATTTGACTACTCATGAATCATATCTTTCCTAATTATCCTAATTCTTTCTGATTATTATGCTAAATTCTATATTGGAAAATAGCTATCTCAATCAGAAGATATCTAGCAATGGGATACTATAGTCTGGTCTATGAATTGAAGATTTTGAAAAAAAATTTATAAAATGATGTGAATTTGTTGGACTACATGTGAGGTAAATAATGCTTTACTTTTGCTAGATTTATCAGTAAACTATAAAATATTTTATATATTAAATTATTTATGATTTATGAATTTGATGCATGTATTTTGAATTATCGAATATATTCTTTTTTCTGAAATATAAAGCGATTTATGATCAAATGTATTGAATTTGATATGAATCATATTAATTGATTTTGATGTCACATAGCTTTATGAATTATTCGATTTGAAATATGAAATATATTTTTGAAGAAAAAGTATTGATTTAAGTTGAATTTTGACTAGTAGCCTGACTATATAGCGAACCCTCCCAGCGGGGGTTAAACATTGGTACTTTGATATCCCATCAATAGGATAGTTAAAAGCTGATATTTTGATATTATACTAGTGAGATAGTTAAATGCTAGTTCTCTGATATTCTACTAGTGGAGGTTATATACTGATATTTTAATATCCTATTAATGGAGCGATTAAATGCTGATAATTCGATATCTTGTCAGTGGAGGTTATATATTAGTACTTTAATTTACTTTATGACTGTCGAGATGAGTATGATATTCTAAAAGAGCAAGAGAGGTTGCTTTGATTGAAATTTATGGTAACATAGAGAAATCTTTTCTGAAGATCCCTTCTCTACATAGGGAACTACAAGTAAGAAATCTAGGAAGCTTGGTGATATATACTATAAGTCCAAATAATATATTTGAGAGATTTTTTATATGCTTGGAGCCATGTATTGATGGATTTAAATAGGGATACAAACCTTTGTTAGGCTTAGATGGTTGTCATTTGAAAAGCAAGCACATGGGTTCAATGATAGCTGCCACTGCTTTGAATGGTAATTTTGATACTTTTTCAGTTGCATTTGCAATTGTGGAGAGTGAAAGTGGACATTCATGAAAATGATTTTTAGAACTGCTGCTTGTAACCCTTGGATCAATACCTAATTTGACTCTAATGTCAGATAGAATGAAAGGGTTGGATAATGTAGTTAAGATTGTGTTACCTAATGTTGAGCATAGATTTTATATGAGACACATATATAAGAATTTCAAGAAGAAATTCTCTAGTGTTGGACTTAAGAATATCTTATGGCAAGTAGCCAGGTCATATTTGGATGATGTATGATTGAAGCAAATAGAGAAGTTGAAGACTATGTCTTTAGGAGCATAGAGATGGGTCAAGGATCAAAATAGTGAAGTATGTTCATCTAATTAATAAATTAGTTTATCAAATTTAAGTTTATGTAAAGAGCAAATTATATACTAATTAGCATTTAGTTATTGTGTCATCTAGTTTTCATACATTCATTTGCTACTTGGTTATTACTACTATATATAATAAATAGTTTTTACACATTGTGAATTAAGCAACCAGTTCTCACACACTTAGTATAGTAGCTAGTTTTTATTTAATAATTTTCACACACTCAGTACTGCAATAATCACTTATTCTCTAGTTATATTTAGTTATTACTAGCACATTGAGTTTTCACACACTTAATTTTTACATGGTTATTATGTCTTGTTTACGTATTAGCACACTCAGTTTTCATATTTGTAAAGCCTACACTCAATTTAGTTTGACCCATTTTGTTCTGGATAATTACTTATTGGCATGTTAGTATGTGTCAGTAGTTTATATACTAGCATTTAGTATGCAAGCAACTGTTTATATACTAGCAGTAGTTTATTATGTTTGAGATAAACAATAATCACTCAATGTTGTTTATATACTAGCAATAGTTTATATACTAATCTATTTGCATACTTAGTTCCTTAGTTACTAACCTCATCAGATAGTTTTTACTTTTCATATATACTTCCAAATTGTTTAGCCGTATAAAATGATCCGCATCTAACCAGATTTGGAGCAGAAAAGTATTTGGAGTTGAAGCAAAATGCCACTATATCACGAATAATTTGTCGAAGTTTTTCAACAACTTTATTAAGGAAAACATAAATAGATCGTATGTGGATCTTATTGATAATATCCGCTAGAAATTGATGGTTCAAATGGATAAGAGGAGAAGACAAGCAGATAAGTGGCAAGGCAGACTAACCCCAAGGGCATCAAGTGGGTTTGCAAGCAAGCTGGAATAATTGGACAAGTCTATAGATTTGGAGAGGATGAAGCAGAGGTACAAACTTCAGATGGTAGGTAAACAATCAATTTAGAAGATAAGAATTGCTCATGCAGAACATAGCAAGTATCAGGATTGCCTTGTCAACATGCAGCAACTACTATTTTAACATTAAAAAGAAAAGTAAAGATATATATTAATGAATACTTCTCAAGTGAACGGTATAGATAAACATACTCTCAAAGGATTACATCTATGCCAAATAAAAATCAATAGGAGATAGTTGATGTGCAAGTTGGTTTACCACATATACATCATCCTAAAAGAAGACCTAAGAAAAAGAGAATCAGATATCCAGATGAAGGAAAATAAAATCAAGAAGTGGCTTCTTAGATGACCTACAGTAGATGTGGTTACATAAGTCATAATAAGAGAAATCATGTAGAGGCCATCAATCCCTGTAGTGATAATAGTCAATCAGATAATCCTATTAATTTTAGTTGTATATTTACTGCTAGTAGTTAATTGTTTACTTCATGTGCTGTTAGCTTGTTATAAATTCTAGCTTTTGCTCCTTGTTATAGATTTTAGTTATATGTTTACTGCTAGTAGTCAACCAAGTAATCCTATTTTTTTTTCTTGTTATAAATTCTATTACTTATACTTGCATAGGATCAGTTAATAGACTCACGATATACTTGCAAAGGATCAGTTAATAGACTCACGACAGAGCATAGATCCATAGGAGAGCTTTCTGCTATAGACACAAATATACCTCAAGGAGGGTTATTGAGAGGCAGAGGCAGGAAAAATTATAGAGGAAGAGGCAAAAATGCTGGAGGCAATCAGGTTGAAGGAGAACTAGCTACTTGAGAAAGATTTGGTCTAGACATAAATACTGAAGGTAGGGGAAGAGGAGGTGGAGTAACTGGAGAAAGATTTGTTGGAGGCAGAAGTAGAGGGGCAGTATCCGACAGGTCATCATGGTTAGGCGGGAATAACTTTCAAGCTTTTATAAAAATCATTGAATAAGTAAGTTTATAATATATGAACTATAAAATATTTTTCCTTTAAATTAATTCTTAGCTAAATTTGCTTTTGTTTATTGATGATTTGCAGGAGATAGGTGGACTGCTGCTAAGATATGATAAAATTGGAAGATGGTCAAGAGTTGAGAAGCATGCTGGGCCACACCCATTTATTTTTCTGATGCAAAGAGAACATATGAATAGCTTTGTAACAGTTTTTTGTGGACTATGTTTGGAACAATGTGTAAACTTTCTCAGTATGTTGAAACTATATAATTTTGAACAGAATTATGACTTTGTAACCAAACTATATTAGTTTCTAAATTATGTTGGTGTGTATAAATTGTCATTATGTACCCTGTTATAATTCTAGATCGGTTAATTCTAAATGCAAAAGGGTTGGAAGTATTGCTACATGGTGTGTCTTGATATAAATGGTGCATAATAGTTATGCTTCTGTTAATTCTAAAGTATCACTATACAGCTTTCAATTGGATAGTTATGCTTTTGTTAATTCTAAAGTACCATCATATAACTTTCAGTTGGTTTGAAATATATCTTCTCTTTTAGGCTTCATAGATTGAATTGATTTTATAGTGTTAAAGTGTTAGAAAATATGTCCCAAAAGTCAATCATCAAGCTGTTGATGGTTGAGCAACCAAGCGTTGTAATTGATTTGTTAATAAATAAAATATATTTAGTATTTTCATCATAAGCTTTCATCTTCTAATGAACTCCGTTGTTATGATGAAGTCCTTAGGATTATTCAGATTCGATAAAGAGAGAATTTATCGATTAGTCCTTAAAACTGTTCATGACCAAATGATAGGCTGTTAATAAGGACGACAGCTTCTATCGAGCATAGGTCACTGTAAGCCATATGGGTTGGTTGTCCTCTTAACCAAGGAGTGTGGAGACACTAGTATGGCATACAGATGAGATATAAAGGTACATCATCATTGAACATGACCAACTCTAGAGTATTCTGCTGTCGAGAATGTCTCTGATAGAATATAGGTATAAGTATCCCTTAGACCTGAGATCACCTCAGTGACTTGCAAGCAACTCACTGTGCTTTGGTACTGGACTAACTGAATTTCTAATTCAGTGACAGAAGGCTTCTGGGCATAGTCAAATACTTGCGAAGTCAGAGTATGATCGAGATGGGATTGACCACTCTAAGAGTTGGAGAAGAATGAGTCACTGTATTTCAATTTAGCAAAACCTTGACCAAGGTAATCCATCAGATGGATTTGATATTTTGAAATACCATGTAGACAACTTGATCAGAGTTGACAGTTGAACTCTGAGGTATCCTATGATCATTTTGGTCAAAGAAATGAATTATATGGAAACTATATCCGCATGGATTCTAAGGATGTTGTTCTACACATTCGACCTATCCAGTCATCGGATACCATTGCTAGATGGTCACTTCGATTGATATAAAAATTTATTCCTGTGCTACCGACTTAGGTTCGGACCTATGAGGTCACACACATTAGAGTTCATGATCTGATCAGATCGTTGATCAATGATTAAGAATTATTCTAGGGTTAAATGATCAATACGATTGACATTTAACCTAGTGCAAGTGTTGTAGGAAGATCGATTAGCAATTCGATTGCTAATTGACTTAATTTGATTAAGCCAATGGGCTGAGATTAAGTCTAATTGAATATGATTTAATTAGATTTGGTTTGGGCTTGATTAGATCAAGTCCAATTGGTTTATTGGATAAGCCAAGTGCAAGAAAAAATTAGTCCTAGTTCAATTAGGACTTGGATCAACCTAATTTTTAATTTGATTAAAAAATTAAATCAGATTTAAATCTAATTTAATCTGATTAAATTAGATTCTTAATTGGGTTAAGATCTATTTTTATTGGGTTGATCTAATTTTGGTTTGATTTGGTTTGAAAAATCAAATTAAAACAAGTCATAAGATAGAATCCTAGTAAGACTAGGATTCCACTTTGCTCCACATAAACCCCCCCCACGCCCTCTCTCTTATTCCACACCAATCCCCTCTTGTTTTGTATGAAAAAAACCCTCTCCCAGGTCTTTCCCATGTCCAAAAGGCTTCCGCTCTTCTTTCATATATGAAAAGTGGTTGTGGATCAAATCAAAGTAGGAATAAGTTTGGATTTCAAATTCTATGAGATAGAGTTTTAGAAATCCAAAACTCTTTTCTTTTTGCACCGAATTTATCCAAATTTTTTTGAAATTTTCATGGCTTTTAGGGCACACATTGTGCACTCTTTGCTAGTAGTCCATGTACGAAAATAAGGAGGAGGAGCCCAAGAATTGGGCGTCCCTTATCTTGCCATGTTTGGATAAGCCTTGACTAGGTATTTGACCTAGACAAGGACTCTATCATATCTCTCTCTATAAAATAAATTTCTTCATAAAATTTTTGGAGAACATAGAGATTTGAGAGACCTTGGGGACATCCAAAAAATCAGAGAGAAAGATCTTTGGATCATGGAGATATAATAGACACAAGACAGGATGTCTAGGAGAGAGTAAAGAGAAGAAGAAGAGGATCTTCTTCTAGGGTTGTTAGTTTCATCTCTTCCCTTCCTCCATCCTGAGTTTTCTGAGAGCATCTCAGATATGAAACTCCTTCTCCTACTTTTCATCTTTGGAAGAGTCCAAATCAAGAAGAAGAAGGCACCTGATCAACCATCAAAGAAGAATCAGCGCAATACTAGCATACTGTGCTGATTTCCTGGAGCAGAACTTCTGATCGAGATTTGTGGGCTCGTGTGGATGACTCCTAGGGATCGGACGTGTGTGCGGTTTGCAACATCATCCTCAAGCCCGGATCAGTAAGGTTAGAATGTCTAACTTGCAAGGTAATAGATTTGATCGATTGTTTAATACATACATTAGATGTAGTATAGAAACTTGTTGATATGATCAACATGTAGTTCATGTTCTATATATTTTAATTTTTGATTTAATGCTATATAATAATCATGTAATAGAATCTTAGATCTAAGAATTTTCTAATTTTAAAAAATAAATTTTGATTTATTTTAGTCTTCCGCCGTCTGATCTTGAAAAGGTTTCAAGATCTAACCCTGAAACCCTAGATCTGGTTCCTACAATTGGTATCAGAGTCTAGGTTATTTATTACATGATTATTTATACATACTTAGATTATCTCTTAAATTAGATCTAATTTATAATCTGATTATTAAATCTAAAATTAAAATTTTAGATCAATCACGAACTGCAAGATTGTCCTACTGTAAGGTTTACCCCTTACAGTGCAAAGGTTGTCCTAGTTCGTGTAGATCTATCTTTAATCATAAATTTATTAGATATGATCTAGATTAAATTTATAATTTATTAGATTTAAAAGGTATTTAAATCTGAAATAAAATATTTTTGTTAATAATTTTTGTGTAAAAAAATTATTTAAAATTAAAATTATTTCAATTATATGAACCTGTTTAGATTAGATCTAAAGTAATTTCATGTTTATTTTATTTGTATCTTGATTATGAATCAAACATGCAATATGGTTGGTAGAACCATATTATAAAATTATTTTACAAACATAAAAATTATTTTCGAAAAGCCGAACCCAACCCTCAGTCTAAAATTTAATTAAGAATTAAGAAGTTGTTTGATTAGGTTCTAGGATTGTGAATTGAAGAACCTAAGACACAAACCATAACACATTGAGTTAATGGGTTAGTGAAAATTAGATCCATTAATTGGGTTAGACCTATGGTTAGATTCAAGATGGACTTAATTAGAGAATTGACTAAATCTAATCAATTGTTGTCTTAGATTAGGTCAAAGATTCTCTAGATCAATTATAATAGTTATAGTTGGTCAAGTCCATGTCTTTAACGAGAACCAAATGGACTTGATTCTTGGCTAAGCGGTCTAGCACGAACTGTTAGGTTGATCTAATCAAAATTAATTAAATCAGTTGATATCTAAGATAAACCAGATCGGTGGTTTTTAATTGGGAGCCCGCTTACCTGGCCATTTTTGATGGTATCTAAGGCAAGCTTTGGTCGACCCTCCCACTGATCGAACTTACCTAGCCTCTTGGTGAAATTATATTTTGATTGGATTACTTGACTATTCGAGCTGACCTATGTCAGCTAGGTAAATCAGTGTGACTGATTTAGGTGCTCATAGACCAGCCCTTTTAATGGTCTCCCTTAAGCTGACTTGGTGAAGCCAATGGGAGGATCATGATAAGCTAGTTCATCTGACCTCATCCTCTAAATCATTTAAATCTTCTAAAATTATTAGATCCTTAAAATGACGAAGTTATGGAGATAACTGAGTCATAGCCTCCCATTAAGATGTTTGATAATGAGTCCATTAACTCAATAATCATTACAGACCCAAGGCCTGGTGCTTGTTGACTAATGAATTATCACTCATCATATGATGACTTGAAAGTGTCTCTCTAATGGTGGTTAGGTGAGCCAACCAAAGTTGGACTTAATTATTCATTGGTTAGATGCACCAAGTATGGTCATGTTAATGGTTGGACCTAACCGGATCCTTACAGTGGAGGCCAAAGCCTACTGATTAGGTTTCTAGGGCAAAATTAAAATTACTAAAAATTGTTTAGAGAAACAATTGATTATGAACCTATCCTTAGATGTACATGGGTTGGCCAACCAAAGTTGGGCTTGTATGCAGTCTAAGTGGATTCTGTACCCACTAAGAAATTAGGTAATTCTTCGAATTGGAGATAGAGGCTACAATTCGAATGACTTAGTGGGAGAAACTTTTTGATTAAAGTCCAAATCTTTAGGTTTAATGAATCAATTACTAATTAGGTTATGATTTTTTTTTTGCAGATATGGCCACTTCCCTATCGTTCCGATCATTGTTGGACAATGATAACTTGGTGGGATCCAACTTTGGTAGCTGGTACCGAAAGTTGAAGATAGTCCTGGAGCATGAACGGATCCTATATATGATAATGGATCCTGCACCTGAGGAGCCAGTTGCCAATGCACATGGAACAATCAGAGACACTTACCAGAAGTGGCTCATGATCGGACCACGATGCGCTGTATCATGCTGGCTGCCATGAGCGATGAGTTCATCGCAAATTCGAGATGGCTCAGCCAAAGGACATGCTTCAAGTGTTGGAGGATGCCTTTGGCACACCCGATGATATAGAGAGGCATAAGACTAGTTGTGCCATCTTCAACATCAAAATGCGGGATGGTGCCTCTGTCACTGATCATGTATTGTACATGATCGAGCTGATGGAACGATTGAGCAAGCTCCGCTTTTCCTTGCATGAGCAGCTTAGGAAGATCAATACTAAACTCGCTGCCCAAGTCTTATCTCCATTCCTCACTCATTATAGAATGACAAAGTCTGAAGTGAACTACCATGGGTTACTGGGGTTGCTTCAGAACTTTGAGAATGATCACCAACTCCACAAGGAGTCGATGAATTAGTGGAGGTTCATCTTCTGGTTCTCGACCTTTTAAAAAGAAAAAAGAACAAGAAGAAGAAAGTGAAAAAGGTGCAAGTTCAGGTTGGGACATCAGTGCAGGGCCCGACCAAAAAGATCAAGCCCGATAAGAGTCAAGCTGAATGCTTCTTTTGCAAGAAGCGGAGGCACTGGAAGAAGAACTGTCCCTAATACATTGCTCTCTGGACCCGAACAGGCAGAGAAAGTAGCAAGTTATTGTTGGATAAGGTATTTATATGATAACTCCTTGCAATTTTTTATTTATGATATAACTGACTGGGTATTGGATACTGTAGCCCTTACATATTTGCAATTCATTGCAGGGGTTCAGGTCAGTAGGAGATTCGAGCAAGACGAGAGGTTCCTGAACGTTGGAGATGGAAGATCAGTTCCAGTTCTAGCATTAGAAATCTTGAAACTTGTATTTGAATCCCATATCATTGTTCTTAATGATTGTCATTTTGTCCCAGTTTCCTTTTTAAATTCATTCTGTAGGCCTTCTGGCCAAAAATGATTATGAAATTTCAATAAAGAAATAAGTTTGTAATATCATTATGAATGGTGTTACTATTTTTTGTGGACATTTGAACAATGATGTGTATATGTTATCACAACCTTTAATGTAGTTATTCAACTGCAAGCACCCTAGATTAAATAGTGTGTCAGATATCTACTTATGGCACTGTAGGCTAGGTCATATAAATAAGAACAGAATAAATAGGTTGACTCAAGAGAATTCTCGAAGTAGTGATTATGAATCACTTCCAAACTGTGATCCTGTCTTCTTGGTAAAATGATCAAGTCACTTTTATTGAAAAAGGTGAGAAGCTATTGAGCTCTTGGGCCTAGTACATACTGATGTATGCAGGCCCATGAGCACAAGTGCTAGAGGTGGATATTTTACTTCATAACTTTCACGGATGATCTATCCAGATATGGATATGTCTATCTATGAAACATAAGTCGATTATTTGAAATATTCCAACGATTTGAAGTGAAGTAGAAAAAAAACTGAAAGAGCATTAAAACTCTTCGATCTGATCGAGGAGGAGAATATCTTTCTAGTAGTTTCTCATATATCTAGGAGAAATGAAATTCTCTCCCAATGGACTCCTCCAAGAATACCACAGCATAATGGTGTGTCTGAAAGGAGAAATCAGACTCTGTTAGACATGGTCCGATCCATGATGGATTTTGCCAGCTTGCCGATATCCTTCTGGGGATATGCACTTGAATCGGCCTGTTATCTATTAATAGGGTTCCAAGTAAGTCTGTAACTAAGACTTCATATGAGATATGGACAGGCGTAAGCCAGCACTTTCACACCTTAGGGTCTGGGGGTGCCCAGCCTATGTCAAACGATTAGTCACAGACAAACTTGGACCTAGGTCTGACAAATGCACATTCATCGGGTACCCCAAAGAGACCAAAGGTATTTTTTTACCATGCTGATGAACAAAAGGTGTTCGTCAGCCTTAAGGTAATCTTTTTAGAAAAAAAGTTCCTTGGTGAAGGAACCGTTGCCTCTGAGGTTGAACTTGATGAAGTTCAACAGGTAGAAGGACCGACACCAATAGCTGAACCTGAGTCGGATTGATTAGATCAGATCCGGAGCCCAATGTATGCACCATTAAGGCGATCCGATAGAGTACGCATCAGCCGACAGATACTATGATTTCTTGGTCCAGGATGGTGATCCCATCGAACTTGATGAGAATATGAGGATCCGATCACCTATATGGATGCAATGCAGAGACTGATTCTGAGAAATGGCTTGAAGCCATGAAATCCAAATGGAGTCCATGAAGGTCAACGATGTATGGACATTGGTTGACCCACCTGAAGGGGTTAAACCCATTGGGTGTAAATGGGTCTTCAAAAGGAAGAGGGGCACAGACGGAAAGGTGGAGACCTATAAAGCCCGTCTGGTTGCCAAGGGTATCGTCAACGTTATGGTATTGACTATGACGAGATATTTCTCCTGTGGCAATGCTCAAATCCATTCGGATAATGCTTGCAATAGCTGCCCATCTGGATTATGAGATCTGGCAGATGGATGTAAAGACAGCTTTTCTGAAAGGAGAGCTGACTGAAGAGATGTATATGATACAACCTGAGGGGTCTACATCCACAGATGAGTCCAAGGTGTGCAAGCTTCAAAGATCCATTTATGGATTGAAGCAGACTTCTCGAAGTTGGAACATGCATTTTGATAAGGTGATCAAAATGTATGGCTTCGTCAAGAATGGAGAAGAGCCCTGCATCTATAAATGGGCAAATGGTGTAGTTATGGTATTTCTTGTCTTGTACGTGGGTGACATTCTCTTAATCGAAAATGACATCCCCGCACTACAGGGAATAAAAGTTTGGTTGTCATCATAGTTCTCCATGAAAGACTTGGGTGAAGCATCCTACATCCTAGGGATGAAGATCTATAGGGATAGATCTAAAAAGATACTTGGGTTATTCCAGTCCACGTACATAGACACTGTGCTGAAGAGGTTCAACATGGAGAATTTCAAGAAGGACTATCTACCGATAGGCCATGGAATTTCTCTCTCTAAGAAGGATTGTCTGACAACTGAAGAGAGAGAGCGTATGAGTAGAGTCTCATATGCTTCGATCGTGGGATCTATCATGTACGCCATGACATGTACAAGGCCAGATATGGCATACTCACTAAAAGTAGTGAGTAGATATCAATCTGATCCTGAAAAAAACCACTGAAAAGTGGTTAAAGCCATCCTTAAGTATTTGAAAAATACTAAGAACCAATGGTTGGTTTATGGTGAGTTAGATATGAAATTTATGGGGTTCACAGACTCCAGCTTTCAATCTGACCATGATGACAGTAGAAGCATGTCGGGTTATATCTTTACTCTGAATGGTGGAGCCATCTGCTGGAAGAGTTCCAAGCAGCATACTGTAGCAGACTCTGTTTGTGAAGCAGAGTACATCGCAGCATCGAATACCGTGAAGGAAGCTGTGTGATTGAGAAAATTTATCATCGAGCTCAGAGTATCACCCTCCCTCGATGGTTCGGTTCTGCTCTACTGTGACAGCACTGGTGCCATAGCTCAGGCGAAGGAACCCAAAGCACACCAATGGATGAAGCACATTTTGCACCGCTTCCATCTGGTCTGAGAGATCATGGATCGAGGTGACGTCGATCTTCAGAAGATTAACGGAAAGGAGAACCTGGCCGACCGCTTCACTAAAGCCCTGGTAATAAAGGAGTTCGATGATCACAAGTTGAAGATGGATATTAGATACTGTGTCGAGTAGCTTTAGGACAAGTGGGAGTTGTTGGGAAATATATCTCAAAAGCCAATCATCAAGCTGTTGACGATTAAGCAACCAAGTATTATAATTGATTTGTTAATAAATAAAATATATTTGGTATTTTTATCATAAGCTTTCATCTTCTAATGAACTCTGTTGTTATGATGGAGTCCTTAGGACTATTTAAGTTCGATAAAGAGAGGATTTATCGATTAGTTCTTAAAATTGTTCACGACCAAATGATAGATTGTTAATAAGGATGACAGCTTCTATCGAGCATAGGTCCCTGTAGGCCATATGGGTTGGTTTTCCTCTTAACCAAGGAGTGTGGAGACACTGGTATGGCATACAGATGAGATGTAAGGGTACATCATCATTGAACGTGACCAACTCCAGAGCATTCTGTTATCGAGAATGACTCTGATGGGATATAGGTATAAGTATCTCTTAGATCTGAGATCACTTTAGTGACTTGCAAGCAACTCACTGTGCTTTAGTACTGGACTAATTGAATTTTTAATTCAATGATGGAATGCTTCTGGACATAGTTAAGTACTTGTGAAGTCAGAGTGTGATTGAGATGGGATTAACCACTCCAAAAGTTGGAGAAGAATAAGTCACTGTATTTCAATTTAGCAAAACTTTGCCAGGATAATCCATCAGATGGATTTGATATTTTGAGAATGACTCTAATGGGATATAGGTATAAGTGTCCCTTAGACCTGAGATCACCTTAGTGACTTGCAAGCAACTCACTATGCTTTGGTACTGGACTAATTGAATTTTTAATTCAGTGATGGAAGGATTCTAGGCATAGTCAAGTACTTGCAAAGTCAGAGTGTGATTGAGATGGGGTTAACAACTCCAAGAGTTGGAGAAAAATGAGTCACTGTATTTCAATTTAGCAAAACTTTGGCCAGGGTAATCCATCAGATGGATTTGATATTTTGAAATACAATGTGGACAACCAAATCAGAGTTGACAGTGAACTCTGAGGTGTCCTATGATCATTTTGATCAAGGGGATGAATTATATGGAAACTATATCCGCATGGGTTTTAAGGATGTTGTTCTACACGTTTGACCTATCCGATCGTCGGGTACCATTGCTAGATGGTCACTTCGATTGGTACAGAAATTTATTTCTATATGACCGACTTAGGTTTGGACCTATTAGATCACACACATTAGAGTTCATGATCTGATCGGATGGTTGATCAACGATTAAGAATCATTCTAGGGTTAAATGATCAATACGATTGACATTTAATCTAGTGCAAGTGTTGCAGGAAGATCGATTAACAATTTGATTGCTAATTGGCTTAATTTAATTAAGCCAATGGACTGAGATTAAGTTTAATTAAATATAATTTAATTAGATTTAGTCTGTGCTTGATTGGATCAAGTCCAATTAGTTTATTGGATAAGTCAAGTGCAAAAAAAAAACTAGTCCTAGTTCAATTAGGACTTGGGTCAACCTAATTTTTAATTTGATTAAAAAATTAAATCAGATTTAAATTTAATTTAATCTGATTAAATTAGATTCTTAATTAGGTTAAGACCTATTTTAATTGGGTTGATCTAATTTTGGTTTGATTTGATTTGAGAAATCAAATTAAAACAAGTCATAAGATAGAATCCTAGTAAGACTAGGATTCCACCTTGTGCCACATAAGGCCCCCCCCATGCCCTCTCTCTTATTCCACACCAATCTCCTCTTATTTTGTGCAACAAAAGCCCTCTCCCAGGTCTTTTCCATGTTCAAAAGGCTTCCTCTCTTCTTTTATACATGGAAAGTGGTTGTGGATCAAATCAAAGTAGGAATAAGTTTGAATTTCAAATTCTATGAGATAGAGCTTTAGAAATTTAAAACTCCTTCCTTTTTGCATCGAATTTACCCAGATTTTTTTTTTGAGATTTTCATGGCTTTTAGGGCACATATTGTGCACCCTTTTCTAGTGGTCCATGCATGAAAATAAGGAGGAGGAGCCCAAGAGTTGGGTGCCCCTTATCTTGCCATATTTGGATAAGCCTTGACTAGGTATTTGACCTAGACAAGGTCTCTATCATATCTCTCTCTATAAAATGAGTTTTTTCATAAAATTTTTAAAGAACATAGAGATTTGAGAGACCTTTGGGGCATCCAAAAATCAGAGAGAAAGACTTTTGGGTCATGGAGATATAATAGACACAAAATAGGATATCTAGGAGAGAGTAAAGAGAAGAAGAAGAGGGTCTTCTACTAGGGTTGTTAGTTTCATCTCTTCTCTTCCTCCATCTTGAGTTTCTTGAGAGTGTCTCAGATCTGAAACCTCTCCTCCTATTTCTCATCTTTGAAAGAGTCCAAATCAAAAAGAAGGAGGCACCTGATCAACCATCGAAGAAGGATCAGCACAGTACTAGCATACTGTACTGATTTCTTGGAGCAAGATTTTTGATCAAGATTCATGGGCTCGTGTGGATGACTCCTAGAGGTCAGACATGTGTGTGACTCACAACATCATTCTCAAGCCCGGATCAGCAAGGTTAGAACATCTAACTTGCAAGGTAATAAATTTGATCTATTGTTTAGTACATACATTAGATGTAGTATAGAAGCATGTTGATATGATCAACATATAATTCATGCTCTATATATTTTAATTTTTGATTTAATACTATATAATAATCATGTAATAGAATCTTAGATCTAGAGATTTTTTGATTTTAGAAAATAAATTTTGATTTATTTTAGTCTTTCGCTGTCTGATCTTGAAAAAATTTTAAGATCTAACCCTGAAATCCTAGATCAAGTTCCTTTACCAAAGGTCTCTCTTTGATATATTTTTTACAAAAATTTCATAAAAAAATTTATTTTATATAGAGAGATATGATAGAGTCCTTGTCTAGGTCAAATACCTAGTCAAGGTTTATCCAAACATGGCAAGATAAGGGGCGCCCCTCCTCTTTTTTGTGTGTGGACCAACAGCAAAGGGCACCTATCAAGTGCCATAAAAGCCACAAAAATCTCAGAAAAAATCTGGATAAAATCAGTGCAAAAAAGGAAAGAGTTTTAGATTTCTAAAACTCTATCTCATAAAATTTGAAATCCAAACTTATTCCTACTTTGATTTGATCTACAACCATTTTCCATGTAAAAAAGAAGAGAGGAAATCTTTTGGGCATGGTGAAGACCTGGGAGAAGATTTTTGTCACACAAAATAAGAGAAAATTGGTGTGGAATAAGAGAGAGGGTGTGGGGGGCTTATGTGACGCAAGGTAGAATCCTAGTTTTACTAGGATTCTATCTTATGACTTGTTTTAATTTGGTTTCTCAAATCAAATCAAACTAAAATTAGATCAATCCAATTAAAATAGATCTTAACCCAATTAAAAATCTAATTTAATTAGTTTAAATTAGATTTAAATCTATTTTAATTTTTTAATCAAATTAGAAATTAGGTTGACCCAAGTCCTAATTGAACTAAGACTAGTTTTTTCTTGCACTTGGCTCATCCAATAAATCAATTGAACTTGATCCAATCAAGTCCAAACTAAATTTAATTAAATTATATTCAATTAGACTTAATCTCAACCCATTGTCTTAATCAAATTAAGCCAATTAGCAATCGAATTGCTAATTGATCCTCCTGAAACCCTTGCACTAGGTTAAATGTCAATCGTATTGATTGTTTAACCCTAAAATGATTCGTAATCGTTGATCAACCATCTGATCGAATCATGAACTCTAATGTGTATGACCTCATAAATCCAAACCTAAGTCGGTAGTATAGAAATAAATTTTTGTATCAATCGAAGTGATCATCTAGCAATGGTACCCGACGGTCGGATAGGTCGAATGTGTAGAACAACATCCTTAGAACCCATGCGGATATAGTTTCCATATAATTCATCCCCTTAACCAAAATGATCATAGAATACCTCAGCGTTCAACTCTCAACTCTGATCAGGTTGTCCACATTGTATTTCAAAATATCAAATCCATCTAATGGATTATCCTGGCCAAGGTTTTGCTAAATTGAAATATAGTGACTCATTCTTCTCCAACTCTTAGAGTGGTCAATCCCATCTCGATCACACTCTGACTTCGCAAGTACTTGACTATGTCCAGAAGCCTTCCATCACTGAATTAGAATTCAGTTAGTCCAATACCAAAGCACAGTGAGTTGCTTGCAAGTCACTGAGGCGATCTTAAGTCTAAGGGATACTTATACCTATATCCCATCAGAGACATTCTCGACAGTAGAATGCTCTGAAGTTGGTCACGTTCAATGATGATGTACCCTTACATCTCATCTATATGCCATACCAGTATCTCCATACTCCTTGGTTAAGAGGATAACTAACCCATATGGCCTACAGCGATCTATGCTCGATAGAAGCTGTCATCTTTATTAACAGCCTATCATTTGGTCGTAAATAATTTTAAGGACTAATCGATAAATCTTCTCTTTATCGAACTTAAATAGTCCTAAGAACTTCATCATAACAACGGAGTTCGTTAGAAGATGAAAACTTATGATAAAAATATCAAAAATATATTTTATTTATTAACAAATCAATTACAATATTTGGTTGCTCAACCGTTAACAGCTTGACGATTGGCTTTTGGGACATATTTTTTAATAGAATAATCATCGATAAAAGTTATGAAGTAGACATAGCCACCCCTGATTTGTACATCGAATGGACCACACACGTCAGTGTGTACTAGGGCTAATATCTTAGTAGTCTATTTCTCTTGTCCCATAAAAGGCAGCTTAGCCATTTTTTCTTGAAGACAGGACTCACAAATCGAATAAGACTCGAAAGTGAATGGCCCGAGAAGGCCATCTTTCTCCAGTTTATTGAGTCTATCCTCTCCTATATGGCTTAGCTTAAGGTGCCATAGATATTTTTGGCTAATCCTATCTTTAAGTCTCTTAGATCCTATGGCATTCATAGTTTACTCGTTAATATTAACACTCGTATCCATATGCAAATGATAAAGATCATCAATCAAGAAAGTATGTGTAACAATTTTATTTTCAAAATAAATTGCACACATATCTTTATTGAAATAAAAATTATAGTTATCCTGTGCCAGCATAGATATGAAAATTAAATTTCTATTGACTATACATACACAATAGCAATCTTTTAATAATAATCTATATCTTAACGATAGTTGTAGAGAGTAGATTCCAACGACCATAGCAGCAAACTTTGCTCCATTGCTGACCCGAAGGGTGATCTCGCCTTTCCTAAACCCTCTAACTTCTTCAAGATCTTGTATGGAAGCACACAAATGAGCACTTAAATTAGAATCTAGAATCCAACTAGAAGAAGAAGAAACCATTAGATTAGATTTTATTATGAGTGTTGGGTATAAAATACCCACAGCCGAAACCCTCGACGAAATCGGCAACAGCACAGCTCCGCCCAGACTCCTACGGGAGCCGGGCTCCGCCGCCGACATCAGAATAGCTCCGCCCGGACTCCTACGGGAGCTGAGCTCTGCCGCAACATCAGAACAGCTCTGCCCGGACTCCTACGGGAGCCGGGCTCCGCCGCAACATCAGAACAGCTCCGCCCGGACTCCTACGGGAGTCGGGCGGCCCGGACTCCTACGAGAGCCGGGCTCCACCGCAACATCAGAACAGCTCTGCCCGGACTCCTACGGGAGCCGGGCTCCGCCGCAACATCAGAACAGCTCCGCCCGGACTCCTACGGGAGCCGGGCTCCGCCGCAACATCAGAACAGCTCGTCCGGACTCCTACGGGAGCCGGGCTCCACCGCCGACATCAGAACAGCTCCGCCCGGACTCCTACGGGAGTCGGGCTCCGCCGTCGTAGGAGTCCGGGCTCCGCCGCAACATCAGAACAGCTCCGCCCGGACTCCTACGGGAGCCGAGCTCCGCCGCAACATCAGAACAGCTCTGCCCGGACTCCTACGGGAGTCGGGCTCCGCCGCAACATCAGAACAGCTCCGCCCGGACTCCTACGGGAGCCGGGCTCTGCCGCCGACATCAGAACAGCTCTGCCCGGACTCCTACGGGAGCCGGGCTCCACCGCCGACATCAGAATAGCTCTGCTCGGACTCCTACGGGAGTCGGGCTCCATCGCAACATCAGAACAGCTCCGCCCGGACTCCTATGGGAGCTGGGCTCTGCCGCAACATCAGAACAGCTCCGCCCGGACACCTACGGGAGCCGGGCTCCGCCGCAACATCAGACAGCTCCGCCCGGACTCCTACGGGAGCCGGGCTCCGCCGCCGTCGTAGGAGTCCGGGCTCCGCCGCAACATCAGAACAGCTCCGCCCGGACTCCTACGGCTGCCGGGCTCCACCGTCGATATCAGAACAGCTCCGCCCAGAATCCTACGAGAGCCGGGCTCCGCCGCCGACATCAGAATAGCTCCGCCCGGACTCCTACGGGAGCCGGGCTCCACCGCAACATCAGAACAGCTCCGCCCGGACTCCTACGGGAGCCGGGCTCCGCCGCAACATCAGAACAGCTCCGCCCGGATCCTACGGGAGCCGAGCTTCGCCGCCGACATCAGAACAGCTCCGCCCGGACTCCTACGGGAGCCAGGCTCCACTGCCGACATCAGAATAGCTCCGCCCGGACTCCTACGGGAGCCGGGCTCCACCGCCGACATCAGAACAGCTCCGCCCAGACTCCTACGGGAGCCGGGCTCCGCCGCCGACATCAGAACAGCTCCGCCCGGACTCCTACGGTAGTCGGGCTCCACTGCGACACCAGAGCAGCTCCGCCCGGACTCCTACGGGAGCCGGGCTCCACCTCCGACATCAGCTACAGAGCAGCTCCCCCGGACTCCTACGGAGCCGGGCTCCGCCTCCGACATCGACTGTGGCGCAGCTCCGCCCGGACTCCTATGGGAGCCGGGCTCCGCCTCCGACATCGACTGCAGAGCAGCTCCGCCCGGACTCCTACGGGAGCCGAGCTCCGCCTCCGACATCGACTGCAGCATAGCTCCGCCCGGACTCCTACGGGAGCCAGGCCCCGCTCTCAGTATCAACTGCTGGTAAGCTCCGTCCGGACTCCTACGGGAGCCGGACTTCACCTCTAACTTTGACTGCTGGTAAGCTCCGTCCGGACTCCTACGGGAGCCGGACTTCACCTCTAACTTTGATTGCAGAGGACTCCGCCCGGACTCCCACGGGAGCCGGGTTCCGCAGCAACTTCAGCTCCGAGAGGGCGCCGCCCGGACTCCTACGGGAGCCGGGCTTCGCCTCCGACATCAGCTACAGAGCAGCTTCGCTCGAACTCCTACGGGAGCCAGGCTCTGCCTCCGACATCAGCTACAGAGCAGCCCCGCCGGACTCCTACGGGAGCCGGGCTCCGCTTCCGACATCCCCTGCAGCACGGCTCCGCCCGGACTCCCATGGAAGTCAGACTGCGCCCACGGCCCCCAGCCACCAGGAGGACCTCTCCCGGATCTCTACAGAGGCCGGGTTCCGACCGTCGCCGAGCTTCAATCAACAGATCCGCGCCCCCTGGCAAGCCACCAAAACGGCCACGACCCTGCTTCCACTTCTTATGCGGATTCCGCACAGCTCCATCATTCCCTGACAAGCCGCAGTAACCGTCGCCGCCCTGCTCCACTTCCTGCGGTGGATTCTGCACAGCTCCACCACCCCATGGCAGGCCACGATAACGGCCACGAACCTGCCCACCTCCTGCGATGGATACCGGGCGATTCTCCCATCCGCTGGCAAGTCACGACAACGGGCGCTACTCCACTCCCTGCAACTGATTCCACGTGGCGAGCTGTGGTGATGGCCACGATCCCACTCCACTACCTCTCGCAATAAATTCCCTTGGCCAAGGGCGGCCCACTACCAGACGGTTACAGGTGTCGCCATCAATCCATTGCCCCCTCCGCCTATAAAAGGGGGGACTCAGATACGTTATTCTCTAAGCTCATTTCTTATCTCAAAACTCTGCTAAATTCTCCGTTCGAGCACTCCATTCTTGTTGAGGCAGAGAACTGACTTGAGCGTCGGAGGGTCTTGCCGGAGCAACCCCACCTCCGGTTTAGACTTCCCTTGCAGGTCCCGGCGGCGACCGCGGCTTTCCCGACTCCAGCTTCTCCGGTGCAAGCAGATTTTTGCACCAACAGGATTGGCGCTAGAGGAAGGGTTGTGTCTTCGCAGCACCTTGTTCTTAAAGGAGTGTTCAACGGAGCCGCCTCCGACCATTTCTCCATCACCCACTCCTAATCTTCCCCCGCGAGATCGACACTCGATGCCTCCGCGCAAGGCGTCCACCCGGCGGTCCACGGCCTCCACGGCCAGATCTCAGGCTCCGGCCT
>NC_026005.2:62253125-62334586 GCF_000442705.2 Elaeis guineensis | reverse complement strand
ATAGATTTTAGTTATATGTTTACTGCTAGTAGTCAACCAAGTAATCCTATTTTTTTTTCTTGTTATAAATTCTATTACTTATACTTGCATAGGATCAGTTAATAGACTCACGATATACTTGCAAAGGATCAGTTAATAGACTCACGACAGAGCATAGATCCATAGGAGAGCTTTCTGCTATAGACACAAATATACCTCAAGGAGGGTTATTGAGAGGCAGAGGCAGGAAAAATTATAGAGGAAGAGGCAAAAATGCTGGAGGCAATCAGGTTGAAGGAGAACTAGCTACTTGAGAAAGATTTGGTCTAGACATAAATACTGAAGGTAGGGGAAGAGGAGGTGGAGTAACTGGAGAAAGATTTGTTGGAGGCAGAAGTAGAGGGGCAGTATCCGACAGGTCATCATGGTTAGGCGGGAATAACTTTCAAGCTTTTATAAAAATCATTGAATAAGTAAGTTTATAATATATGAACTATAAAATATTTTTCCTTTAAATTAATTCTTAGCTAAATTTGCTTTTGTTTATTGATGATTTGCAGGAGATAGGTGGACTGCTGCTAAGATATGATAAAATTGGAAGATGGTCAAGAGTTGAGAAGCATGCTGGGCCACACCCATTTATTTTTCTGATGCAAAGAGAACATATGAATAGCTTTGTAACAGTTTTTTGTGGACTATGTTTGGAACAATGTGTAAACTTTCTCAGTATGTTGAAACTATATAATTTTGAACAGAATTATGACTTTGTAACCAAACTATATTAGTTTCTAAATTATGTTGGTGTGTATAAATTGTCATTATGTACCCTGTTATAATTCTAGATCGGTTAATTCTAAATGCAAAAGGGTTGGAAGTATTGCTACATGGTGTGTCTTGATATAAATGGTGCATAATAGTTATGCTTCTGTTAATTCTAAAGTATCACTATACAGCTTTCAATTGGATAGTTATGCTTTTGTTAATTCTAAAGTACCATCATATAACTTTCAGTTGGTTTGAAATATATCTTCTCTTTTAGGCTTCATAGATTGAATTGATTTTATAGTGTTAAAGTGTTAGAAAATATGTCCCAAAAGTCAATCATCAAGCTGTTGATGGTTGAGCAACCAAGCGTTGTAATTGATTTGTTAATAAATAAAATATATTTAGTATTTTCATCATAAGCTTTCATCTTCTAATGAACTCCGTTGTTATGATGAAGTCCTTAGGATTATTCAGATTCGATAAAGAGAGAATTTATCGATTAGTCCTTAAAACTGTTCATGACCAAATGATAGGCTGTTAATAAGGACGACAGCTTCTATCGAGCATAGGTCACTGTAAGCCATATGGGTTGGTTGTCCTCTTAACCAAGGAGTGTGGAGACACTAGTATGGCATACAGATGAGATATAAAGGTACATCATCATTGAACATGACCAACTCTAGAGTATTCTGCTGTCGAGAATGTCTCTGATAGAATATAGGTATAAGTATCCCTTAGACCTGAGATCACCTCAGTGACTTGCAAGCAACTCACTGTGCTTTGGTACTGGACTAACTGAATTTCTAATTCAGTGACAGAAGGCTTCTGGGCATAGTCAAATACTTGCGAAGTCAGAGTATGATCGAGATGGGATTGACCACTCTAAGAGTTGGAGAAGAATGAGTCACTGTATTTCAATTTAGCAAAACCTTGACCAAGGTAATCCATCAGATGGATTTGATATTTTGAAATACCATGTAGACAACTTGATCAGAGTTGACAGTTGAACTCTGAGGTATCCTATGATCATTTTGGTCAAAGAAATGAATTATATGGAAACTATATCCGCATGGATTCTAAGGATGTTGTTCTACACATTCGACCTATCCAGTCATCGGATACCATTGCTAGATGGTCACTTCGATTGATATAAAAATTTATTCCTGTGCTACCGACTTAGGTTCGGACCTATGAGGTCACACACATTAGAGTTCATGATCTGATCAGATCGTTGATCAATGATTAAGAATTATTCTAGGGTTAAATGATCAATACGATTGACATTTAACCTAGTGCAAGTGTTGTAGGAAGATCGATTAGCAATTCGATTGCTAATTGACTTAATTTGATTAAGCCAATGGGCTGAGATTAAGTCTAATTGAATATGATTTAATTAGATTTGGTTTGGGCTTGATTAGATCAAGTCCAATTGGTTTATTGGATAAGCCAAGTGCAAGAAAAAATTAGTCCTAGTTCAATTAGGACTTGGATCAACCTAATTTTTAATTTGATTAAAAAATTAAATCAGATTTAAATCTAATTTAATCTGATTAAATTAGATTCTTAATTGGGTTAAGATCTATTTTTATTGGGTTGATCTAATTTTGGTTTGATTTGGTTTGAAAAATCAAATTAAAACAAGTCATAAGATAGAATCCTAGTAAGACTAGGATTCCACTTTGCTCCACATAAACCCCCCCACGCCCTCTCTCTTATTCCACACCAATCCCTCTTGTTTTGTATGAAAAAAACCCTCTCCCAGGTCTTTCCCATGTCCAAAAGGCTTCCGCTCTTCTTTCATATATGAAAAGTGGTTGTGGATCAAATCAAAGTAGGAATAAGTTTGGATTTCAAATTCTATGAGATAGAGTTTTAGAAATCCAAAACTCTTTTCTTTTTGCACCGAATTTATCCAAATTTTTTTGAAATTTTCATGGCTTTTAGGGCACACATTGTGCACTCTTTGCTAGTAGTCCATGTACGAAAATAAGGAGGAGGAGCCCAAGAATTGGGCGTCCCTTATCTTGCCATGTTTGGATAAGCCTTGACTAGGTATTTGACCTAGACAAGGACTCTATCATATCTCTCTCTATAAAATAAATTTCTTCATAAAATTTTTGGAGAACATAGAGATTTGAGAGACCTTGGGGACATCCAAAAAATCAGAGAGAAAGATCTTTGGATCATGGAGATATAATAGACACAAGACAGGATGTCTAGGAGAGAGTAAAGAGAAGAAGAAGAGGATCTTCTTCTAGGGTTGTTAGTTTCATCTCTTCCCTTCCTCCATCCTGAGTTTTCTGAGAGCATCTCAGATATGAAACTCCTTCTCCTACTTTTCATCTTTGGAAGAGTCCAAATCAAGAAGAAGAAGGCACCTGATCAACCATCAAAGAAGAATCAGCGCAATACTAGCATACTGTGCTGATTTCCTGGAGCAGAACTTCTGATCGAGATTTGTGGGCTCGTGTGGATGACTCCTAGGGATCGGACGTGTGTGCGGTTTGCAACATCATCCTCAAGCCCGGATCAGTAAGGTTAGAATGTCTAACTTGCAAGGTAATAGATTTGATCGATTGTTTAATACATACATTAGATGT
Organism: Elaeis guineensis; assembly: GCF_000442705.2. Lineage (NCBI taxonomy): Eukaryota > Viridiplantae > Streptophyta > Magnoliopsida > Arecales > Arecaceae > Elaeis > Elaeis guineensis. The sequence goes on along the minus strand of NC_026005.2, from coordinate 62,331,242 downwards.
AGTATAGAAACTTGTTGATATGATCAACATGTAGTTCATGTTCTATATATTTTAATTTTTGATTTAATGCTATATAATAATCATGTAATAGAATCTTAGATCTAAGAATTTTCTAATTTTAAAAAATAAATTTTGATTTATTTTAGTCTTCCGCCGTCTGATCTTGAAAAGGTTTCAAGATCTAACCCTGAAACCCTAGATCTGGTTCCTACAATTGGTATCAGAGTCTAGGTTATTTATTACATGATTATTTATACATACTTAGATTATCTCTTAAATTAGATCTAATTTATAATCTGATTATTAAATCTAAAATTAAAATTTTAGATCAATCACGAACTGCAAGATTGTCCTACTGTAAGGTTTACCCCTTACAGTGCAAAGGTTGTCCTAGTTCGTGTAGATCTATCTTTAATCATAAATTTATTAGATATGATCTAGATTAAATTTATAATTTATTAGATTTAAAAGGTATTTAAATCTGAAATAAAATATTTTTGTTAATAATTTTTGTGTAAAAAAATTATTTAAAATTAAAATTATTTCAATTATATGAACCTGTTTAGATTAGATCTAAAGTAATTTCATGTTTATTTTATTTGTATCTTGATTATGAATCAAACATGCAATATGGTTGGTAGAACCATATTATAAAATTATTTTACAAACATAAAAATTATTTTCGAAAAGCCGAACCCAACCCTCAGTCTAAAATTTAATTAAGAATTAAGAAGTTGTTTGATTAGGTTCTAGGATTGTGAATTGAAGAACCTAAGACACAAACCATAACACATTGAGTTAATGGGTTAGTGAAAATTAGATCCATTAATTGGGTTAGACCTATGGTTAGATTCAAGATGGACTTAATTAGAGAATTGACTAAATCTAATCAATTGTTGTCTTAGATTAGGTCAAAGATTCTCTAGATCAATTATAATAGTTATAGTTGGTCAAGTCCATGTCTTTAACGAGAACCAAATGGACTTGATTCTTGGCTAAGCGGTCTAGCACGAACTGTTAGGTTGATCTAATCAAAATTAATTAAATCAGTTGATATCTAAGATAAACCAGATCGGTGGTTTTTAATTGGGAGCCCGCTTACCTGGCCATTTTTGATGGTATCTAAGGCAAGCTTTGGTCGACCCTCCCACTGATCGAACTTACCTAGCCTCTTGGTGAAATTATATTTTGATTGGATTACTTGACTATTCGAGCTGACCTATGTCAGCTAGGTAAATCAGTGTGACTGATTTAGGTGCTCATAGACCAGCCCTTTTAATGGTCTCCCTTAAGCTGACTTGGTGAAGCCAATGGGAGGATCATGATAAGCTAGTTCATCTGACCTCATCCTCTAAATCATTTAAATCTTCTAAAATTATTAGATCCTTAAAATGACGAAGTTATGGAGATAACTGAGTCATAGCCTCCCATTAAGATGTTTGATAATGAGTCCATTAACTCAATAATCATTACAGACCCAAGGGCCTGGTGCTTGTTGACTAATGAAATTATCACTCATCATATGATGACTTGAAAGTGTCTCTCTAATGGTGGTTAGGTGAGCCAACCAAAGTTGGACTTAATTATTCATTGGTTAGATGCACCAAGTATGGTCATGTTAATGGTTGGACCTAACCGGATCCTTACAGTGGAGGCCAAAGCCTACTGATTAGGTTTCTAGGGCAAAATTAAAATTACTAAAAATTGTTTAGAGAAACAATTGATTATGAACCTATCCTTAGATGTACATGGGTTGGCCAACCAAAGTTGGGCTTGTATGCAGTCTAAGTGGATTCTGGTACCCACTAAGAAATTAGAGTAATTCTTCGAATTGGAGATAGAGGCTACAATTCGAATGACTTAGTGGGAGAAACTTTTTGATTAAAGTCCAAATCTTTAGGTTTAATGAATCAATTACTAATTAGGTTATGATTTTTTTTTTTGCAGATATGGCCACTTCCCTATCGTTCCGATCATTGTTGGACAATGATAACTTGGTGGGATCCAACTTTGGTAGCTGGTACCGAAAGTTGAAGATAGTCCTGGAGCATGAACGGATCCTATATATGATAATGGATCCTGCACCTGAGGAGCCAGTTGCCAATGCACATGGAACAATCAGAGACACTTACCAGAAGTGGCTCAGTGATCGGACCACGATGCGCTGTATCATGCTGGCTGCCATGAGCGACGAGTTCAGTCGCAAATTCGAGATGGCTCAGCCAAAGGACATGCTTCAAGTGTTGGAGGATGCCTTTGGCACACCCGATGATATAGAGAGGCATAAGACTAGTTGTGCCATCTTCAACATCAAAATGCGGGATGGTGCCTCTGTCACTGATCATGTATTGTACATGATCGAGCTGATGGAACGATTGAGCAAGCTCCGCTTTTCCTTGCATGAGCAGCTTAGGAAGGATGCAATACTAAACTCGCTGCCCAAGTCTTATCTTCCATTCCTCACTCATTATAGAATGACAAAGTCTGAAGTGAACTACCATGGGTTACTGGGGTTGCTTCAGAACTTTGAGAATGATCACCAACTCCACAAGGAGTCGATGAATTTAGTGGGAGGTTCATCTTCTGGTTCTCGACCTTTTAAAAAAGAAAAAAAAGAACAAGAAGAAGAAAGTGAAAAAGGTGCAAGTTCAGGTTGGGACATCAGTGCAGGGCCCGACCAAAAAGATCAAGCCCGATAAGAGTCAAGCTGAATGCTTCTTTTACAAGAAGCGGAGGCACTGGAAGAAGAACTGTCCCTAATACATTGCCTCTCTGGAACCGAACAGGCAGAGAAAGTAGTAAGTTATTGTTGGATAAGGTATTTATATGATAACTCCTTGCAATTTATTTATTTATGATATAACTGACTGGGTATTGGATACTGGTAGCCCTTACTATATTTGCAATTCATTGCAGGGGTTGCAGGTCAGTAGGAGATTTGAGCAAGACGAGAGGTTCTCGAACGTTGGAGATAGAAGATCAGTTTCAGTTCTAGCATTAGAAATCTTGAAACTTGTATTTGAATCCCATATCGTTGTTCTTAATGATTATCATTTCTGTCCCAGTTTCTTTTTAAATGTCAAATCTGTAGGCCTTCTGGCCAAAAATGATTATCAAATTTCAATAAAGAAATAAGTTTGTAATATCATTATGAATGGTGTTACTATTTTTTGTGGACATTTGAACAATGGTGTGTATATGTTATCACAACCTGTTAATGTAGTGTATTCAACTGGCAAGCACCCTAGATTAAATAGTGTGTCAGATATCTACTTATGGCACTGTAAGTTAGGTCATATAAATAAGAACAGAATAAACAGGTTGACTCAAGAAAAAATTCTCGAAGTCAGTGATTATGAATCACTTCCAACCTGTGAATCCTGTCTTCTTGGTAAAATGATCAAGTCATATTTTACTGAAAAAGGTAAGAGAGCTACTGAGCTCTTGGGCCTAGTACATACTGATGTATACAGGCCCATGAGCACAAGTGCTAGAGGTGGATATTTCTACTTCATAACTTTCATGGATGATCTATCCAGATATGGATATGTCTATCTGATGAAACATAAGTCAGATTCATTTGAAATATTCAAACGATTTCGAAGTGAAGTAGAAAAATAAACTGAAAAGAGTATTAAAACTCTTCGATCTGACCGAAGAGGAGAATATCTTTCTAGTGAGTTTCTCACATATCTAGGAGAGAATGGAATTATCTCCCAATGGACTCCTCCAAAAATATCAAAGCATAATGGTGTGTCTGAAAGAAGAAATCAGACTCTGTTAGACATGGTCCGATCCATGATGGGTTTTGCTAGCTTGCCGATATCTTTCTGGGGATATGCACTCAAATCAGCCTGTTATCTGTTAAATAGGGTTCCAAGTAAGTCTGTAATTAAGACTCCATATGGGATATGGACAGGACGTAAGCCAGCACTTTCACACCTTAGGGTCTGGGGGTGCCCGACCTATGTCAAAAGATTAGTCACAGACAAACTTGGACCTAGGTCTGACAAATGCACATTCATCGGGTACCCCAAAGAGACCAAAGAATATTTTTTTTATCATGCTGATGAACAAAAGGTGTTCGTCAGCCTTAAGGCAATCTTTTTAGAAAAAAAGTTTCTTGGTGAAGGAACCGTTGCCTCTAAGGTTGAACTTGATGAAGTTCAACAGGTAGAAGGACCGACACCAATAGCTGAACCTGAGTCGGATTTGATTAGATCAGATCCGGAGCCCAATGTACCTGTATCATTAAGGCGATCCGATAGAGTACCGCGTCAGCCGGACAGATACTACGATTTCTTGGTCCGTGACGGTGATCCCATCGAACTCGATGAGAACGATGAGGATCCGATCACCTATATGGATGTAATGCAGAGATCTGATTCTGAGAAATGGCTTGAAGCCATGAAATTCAAAATGAAGTCCATGAAGGTCAACGATGTATGGATATTGGTTGATCCACCTGAAGGGGTTAAAGTCATTGGGTGTAAATAGGTGTTCAAAAGGAAAAGGGGCGCAGACGGAAAGGTGGAGATTTATAAAGCTCGTCTGGTTGCCAAAGGGTATCATCAATGTTATGGTATTGACTATGATGAGATATTTTTTCCTGTGGCAATGCTCAAATCTATTCGGATAATGCTTGCAATAGCTGCCCATCTGGATTATGAGATCTGGCAAATGGATGTAAAGATAGCTTTTTTGAATGGAGAGCTGACCGAAGAGGTGCATATGATACAACCTGAGGGGTTTACATCCACAGATGAGTCCAAGGTGTGCAAGCTTCAGAGATCCATTTATGGATTGAAGCAAGCTTTTCGGAGTTGGAACATGCATTTTGATAAGATGATCAAAATGTATGGCTTCGTTAAGAATGGAGAAGAGCCATGCATCTATAAATGGGCAAATGGTCCAATTGTGGTATTCTTTATTTTGTACGTGGATGACATTCTCTTAATCGGGAATGACATCTCCGCACTACAGGGAATAAAAGTTTGGTTGTCATCGCAGTTCTCCATGAAGGACTTGGGTGAAGCATCCTACATCCTAGGGATGAAGATCTATAGAGATAGATCTAAAAAGATGCTTGGATTATCCCAGTCCACGTACATAGACACTGTGCTGAAGAGGTTCAGCATAGAGAATTCCAAGAAGGGCTATCTACCGATAGGCCATGGAATTTCTCTCTCTAAGAAGGATTATCCGACAACTTCTGAAGAGAGAGAGCGCATGAGTAGAGTCCCATATGCTTCGGTCGTGAGATCTATCATGTACGCTATAACATGTACAAGATCAGATGTGGCATATTCACTAGAAGTAGTGAGTAGATACCAATCTGATCCTAGAGAAAATCACTGAAAAGTGGTTAAAGCCATCCTTAAGTATTTGAAAAATACTAATGGTTGGTTTATGGTGAGTCAGATCTGAAACTTGTGGGGTTCACAGACTCCAGCTTTCAATCTGACCATGATGACAGCAGAAGCATGTCGGGTTATATCTTTACTTTGAATGGTGGAGCTATCTGCTGGAAGAGTTTCAAGCAGCATACTGTGACGGACTCTGTTTGTGAGGTGGAGTACATCGCAGCATCGGATGCTGCAAAGGAAGCTGTGTGACTGAGAAAATTTATCATCAAGCTTGGAGTAGCACCCTCCCTCGATGGTTCGGTCCTGCTCTACTGCGACAGTACTGGTGCCATAGCTCAGGCGAAGGAACCCAAAGCACACCAGCGGACGAAGCATATTTTGCACCGCTTCCACTTGGTCTGGGAGATCGTGGATCGAGATGACGTCGACCTTCAGAAGATCGACGAAAAGAAGAATTTGGCCGACCCCTTTACTAAATTTCTGGCAATAAAGGAGTTCGACAACCACAAGTCAAAGATGGGTATTAGATACTGTGTCGAGTGGCTTTAGGACAAGTGAGAGTTGTTGGAAAATATATCCCAAAAACCAATCGTCAAACTGTTGACGGTTGAGCAACTAAGCATTGTAATTGATTTGTTAATAAATAAAATATATTTGATATTTTTATCATAAGCTTTCATCTTCTAATGAACTCCGTTGTTACGATGAAGTCCTTAGGACTATTCAGATTCGATAAAGAGAAGATTTATCGATTAGTCCTTAAAACTGTTCACGATCAAATGATAGGCTGTTAATAAAGACGACGGCTTCTATCGAGCATAGGTCGTTGTAGGCCATATGGGTTGGTTGTCCTCTTAACCAAGGAGTATGGAGACACTGGTATAGCATACAGGTGAGATATAAGGGTACATCATCATTGAACGTGACCAACTCCAGAGTATTCTGCTGTCGAGAATGTCTCTGATGGAATATAGGTATAAGTGTCCCTTACCTCAGTGACTTGCAAGCAACTCACTGTGCTTTGGTACTGGACTAACTGAATTTCTAATTCAGTAACAGAAAGCTTCTGGACATAGTCAAGTACTTACGAAGTCAGAGTGTGATCGAGATGGGATTGACCACTTCAAGAGTTGGAGAAGAATGAGTCACTGTATTTCAATTTAGCAAAACCTTGGCCAAGGTAATCCATCAGATGGATTTGATAATTTGAAATACAATGTAGACAATCTGATCAGAGTTGACAGTTGAATTCTGAGATGTCCTATGATCATTTTGGTCAAGGGGATGAATTATATAGAAACTATATTCGCATGGATTCTAAGGATATTGTTCTACACATTCGACCTATCCGGTCGTCGGATACCATTGCTAGATGGTCACTTCGATTGGTATAAAAATTTATTCCTGTGCTACTGGCTTAGGTTCGGACCTATGAGGTCACACACATTAGAGTTCATGATCCGATCGGATCGTTGATCAACGATTAAGAATTGTTCTAGGGTTAAATGATCAATACGATTGACATTTAACCTAGTGCAAGTGTTGCAGGAGGATCGATTAGCAATTCGATTGCTAATTGATCTAATTTGATTAAGCTAATAGGCTGAAATTAAGTCTAATTGAATATGATTTAATTAGATTTGGTTTGGACTTGATTGGATCAAGTCCAATTAATTTATTGGATAAGCCAAGTGCAAGAAAAAACTAGTCCTAGTTCAATTAGGACTTGGATCAACCTAATTTCTAATTTGATAAAAAATTAAATCAGATTTAAATCTAATTTAATCTGATTAAATTAGGTTCTTAATTGAGTTAAGATCTATTTTAATTGGGTTGATCTAATTTTGATTTGATTTGGTTTGAGAAACCAAATTAAAATAAGTCATAAGATAGAATCCTAGTAAGACTAGGATTCCACCTTGCGCCACATAAGGCCCCCCCACGCCCTCTCTCTTAATCCATGCCAATCCCCTCTTGTTTTGTGTGACAAAAGCCCTCTCCCAGGTCTTTCCCACATCCAAAAGGCTTCCTCTCTTCTTTCATACATGGAAAGTGGTTGTGGATCAAATCAAAGTAGGAATAAGTTTGGATTTCAAATTCTATAAGATATAGTTTTAGAAATCCAAAACTCTTTCTTTTTTGCACCAAATTTATCCAATTTTTTTTTGTAATTTTCATAGCTTTTAGGGCACACATTGTGTACCCTTTGCTAGTGATCCATGCACGAAAATAAGGAGGAGGAGCCCAAGAGTTGAGTGCCCCTTATCTTACCATGTTTGGATAAGCCTTGACTAGGTATTTGACCTAGACAAGGACTCTATCATATCTCTCTCTATAAAACTAATTTCTTCATGAAATTTTTGAAGAACATAGAGATTTGAGAGACCTTTGGGGCATCCAAAAAATCAGAGAGAAAAATCTTTGGATCGTGGAGATATAATAGACACAAGACAGGGTGTCTAGGAGAGAGTAAAGAGAAGAAGAAGAGGGTCTTCTTCTAGAGTTGTTAGTTTCATCTCTTCCCTTCCTCCATCTTGAGTTTTCTGAAAGCGTCTCAGATTTGAAACTCCTCCTCCTACTTTTCATCTTTGGAAGAGTCCAAATCAAGAAGAAGGAGGTACCTGATCAACCATCGAAGAAGGATCAGTGCAGTATTAGCATACTGTGCTAATTTTCTGGAGCAGGACTTCTGATCGAGATTCGTGGGCTTGTGTGGACGACTCCTAGAGACTGGATGCGTGTGCGGTTTGCAACATCATCCTCAAATCCGGATCAATAAGATTAGAACGTCTAACTTGCATGGTAATAGATCTGATCTATTGTTTAATACATACATTAGATGTAGTATAGAAACATATTGATATGATCAACATGTAGTTCATGCTCTATATATTTTAATTTTTGATTTAATGCTATGTAATAATCATGTAATAGGATCTTAGATCTAGAGATTCTCTAGTTTTAAAAAATAAATTTTAATTTATTTTAGTCTTCCGCTGCCTGATCTTGAAAAAGTTTCAAGATCTAACCCTGAAATCCTAGATCTGGTTCCTACATAAAGTTGGATGTAAATTCTTGGGGTGAAGATTGGATTGTATCTCTAGGTTATATTGGCTTGTATAAACTATCCATTTCTTTACATTCTCTGAATGAATATGCTCTCCATTTCTTCAAACAGTCAGACTACATAAACTGGAAGAAACATAGATACATGCAGCTTCTCAATTTAAATTCTGTTTGATGAAATGAAGGTGACATTAAACACTGCTGAATGAATATACATCTCATTTCTTCAAATAGTCAGATTACATGAAATTAAAAAACTTAGATACAAGCTTTTCAATTCAAGCTCTGGCTGCTTAATTCAAACTGTATAATTACATGAACATGATATTAAAATATAACAAATATTCTCTACATTATAACCAAGACTATAATGCTGACACAAGACTATATTGCTGAGACTCTTTAATACTTATATATTTTAACAACGAAAATTACTAACACTATAATAACACATCGACTTAACCATTTAATTTATTTTTCAAGTTTATCCATTTTCCACTTGACTCTATTGGTTTGGTATTTCGGATCCACCGATTGACAGTTGATCTCATCACACCAAACAAAATAATTACATTTATTGCTTTGAAATTAACAAACAAAATTGTTAATATGCCAATTGCTATCTAAGCTAATATGTACAGGCATAACAGTTTATCTTCATACTACTCTTTCAAGGTATGAATAGAATCTTAGGCAAATTATGTTTTTAGTCCTTAAACTATATCGTATTTTTTTAAATGATTTCTAAGCTATAAATCGTAATTTTTGATCCTCAAAATTTTTGAACCATTTTAATGTCACCTTTCTTCCCATTTTCGATGACTTTCTCTCACCAAAAATTCTATTTGACATTACCAGTGCACATATGTCTAGTTTAACTTGAATAGGCGGCATCGATGTTGAACTAAAAATAAGTTATTTAAAAAAAGTGATGATGTGGCATCTGGTGCCAATTCGGTTTCCTTCCCAAGAGACGGTGCTGCTTCCTTCTTCAAGCAATTTTTTTCACCTCTATCCTAATTTTTCAGGACCACTCCTCTAGTTCTCTCTTCTTGTCAAAAATTATTCTTCTCCTTTTCGAAGAAGACCGTCGATCATCGCCATCTTTTTTCGAATCGGATGTCGGTCTATGTATTGTGGGAATCCTCGTTAGTCTTTTTCTTCCGCCCAAATCTGGTACTCACTCTAGGTTTGTGGGAATTCTTGCTGATCTACCTTTTTGCATCAAATGAAGGTTTGTATCCGTGTTATTTTGGGCTTATAGGATGCATGTTTGTGCTTGGCTTTCTAAAAACCATGAAGGTGCTTGCCTTTATTTGTCATTAGTTGTGCCATAGGGTGTTTGTTACTGGTTGTGCTTTAGGTCAAATGCTAAGATTGGTTTGGAAGAGATTTGGTAGAGGTTTTTATTGTGTTGCTTATATTTAACGAATAAGTGATACTGCATATTCAAAATAATCTTGATGCCTTGCTAAATAATGGTTTCATTTGTCTGTAGTTGCGCCCTAGGATTTAAATATGGCTGTCGATTTTTTTTTCTATCATATTTTATTATGGTGGCAAGTTCATATTCAGGCCTAAAATAAATATGTTGGGGGGCAAATTTCTATATATGATAGTATCAATCCTGATAGAATATCTATTTCGGAGTTGGAGGGCATGTTAGAGGATATTTAGGTTTCCAACACTCAATTTTACTATGTCAAGCCAGGAAAAGACCTAAACAATGGTTTGAAATTTATCTTTGGAGATCAAGATATGTTAGATAGGATTTCAGATATTTTGGTAGATAGGATGATACATGTTTATGTGGAATATGGAGATGAAGGTGACAATGGTCATCAAGGAGCTATGCTGGAGTCGGAACCAGAGTAGCAGGATAAACTACAGCCTTGTTCAATTGCAGAGCCTTTGCTAAATATAGAGTATGTACCCATTCATAGACCTAGCAAAGATATTGGGAAAGACAGTGAGCAAGGTAGTGAGCAAGACAGTGAAGGTAGTGAAAGTTCAGCTGAAAGAAGTATTAACTTAAATGATCTACAAGATAGTGATTATGCTGGAAGTTCAGTAGAAGAGGTTGGAGAATGTGCTGCAGGGCAATCAACTGAACCAAAGGCTGAAGGAGGTGAAGCAAGGGCTGAAAGAGGTGAACCAAGGGCTGAAAAATGTGAAAACTAGCAGGATGTTTCCTTAGAATATGCAGAGTCTAAGGAATTGGTTTCATGGGATTCATCTGAAGAAGAGCGTAGACCTACTTTGGATGTATTCAATGAGGAAACTGATATGGTGAATGTGCAATTTAAGTTGGGCGTGAAATTTAAGAGTTTTAACCTGCTTAAAAGAGCAATAAGAGAGCATGCAATAACTGGGGGACATAATGTGAGGTTAGTGAAAAATGACAAGGTTAGGATGAGAGCTATATGTTAGGAGAATTGCAACTGAAAATTGTATGCTTCATTGATGGAGGGTGGTTTAGCAATACAGATTAAATCCTATTGTGGTGAATACACTTGCTTTAGAGAGGTATGGAACAGAAACATGAAATCTACTTTCCTAACTAATAAGTACTTGGAAAAGTTCAGGAGTCAGCCATCTTGGAAGCCCAGTGAGGTGGTGAACCAGGTTAGGTAAGATTTCAATGCACAAATATCAAAATCTCAAGCATACTGGGCAAAGAGGAAGGTGATGGAGATTATACAGGGATCTATTACAAAGCATTATAACAGGTTGTGGGATTATGTCGAGGAGATTAGAAGGACAAATGATGATAGTACGGTAAAGATGCTTGTTGATACACAAGACCTGGGTGGTGAACCAATCTTCAAGTGATTTTATGTCTGCTTTACTGCTCTTAAATAGGATTATTTAGATGGCTGCAGGTCTATAATTGCCTTAGATACTTGTCACCTCAAAGAGCCATGTTTGAGATAATTAATGGCTGCAGTTGGGATTAATGGAAATGACAGTATGTACCCAATTGCTTGGGCTGTTGTTGAATTTAAATCAAAAGATAGTTGGAGTTGGTTCTTGAAGCTTCTTTAGCTTGATATTGGCTCAATATAGGGACAGAGGCTGGACATTCATTTATGACCAGCAGAAGGTACATCTAGGACTTACCATGCTATCATTCTATACCAGATGCTAATCATACTTCATATTAGTGTGGTAATCATGTTTTGTATTAGTATGGTAATAATGTTTCACGATCATGGCAAAGCTTATTGCCTACATTTGATGATCTATTCTCTGGGGTCGATCATAGATTTGTGTTCGGCATTTATTTGCCAACTTCAAGGCAAAATTTAAGGGTTTGATATTGAAGGATGCCCTTTGGAATGCAGCAAGGGCTACAAGTGTGATGGAACAAATTGATCCTGCTATATACTAATAGCTGATGGCTGTTCCTACCACATTCTAATCCAGATATGCATTTAAGATTTGGCCAAAGTGTGATATGCTCCAAAATAATTTATCTGAGACATTCAATTCTTTCATACTACAGTCAAGGGATGAACCTATTGTACAAATGCTTGAGATGATGTGCAGGACCATGATGACAAGGACAATTAGAAAGAGGAAACTAATGCTGAAACATGATTATCCAATCTATCCTAAGATCATGAAGAAATTAGAGAAGAATAAAGAAGTCTCACGGTACTATCTTGCTACATGGGCTGGTGACAGCAGATATGAAGTCGAACAAGGTGTTAATCAATATGTTGTGTATTTAGATAAGTATGAATGTAGCTGTTTCAGGTGGCAGTTGACTGATATATCTTGTGTCCATGCCATACAGTGTATCTATTTTTTAAAAAAGAAGCCTAAAGAGTTTGTGCATTCTTACTTTCATAAGGAAACATATCTGTGAACCTATTCTCATTTTCTCCAACCACTTAACGGTCAGAACATGTGGCCTAAGACTTAGTCCCTACATTATCTCAAGTAATAAGAAGGTCACCTAGTAGGCCAAAAAGAAAATAGAGAAGAGATACAAATGAAACTCAAGATAGATTAAAAAAGACAGGTACAACAATAAGATGTGGGAAATGTCATTTGATAGGACTTAATTTAAGGACATGCAGAGGGCAGCAAGTGGGAGGTAATCCAAGATAGAGGTAATGAACCACTGGTATCTCTGCTACAACACATGGAAGCGAAGGCAGTCAAGAGCAGAGGAGCAGCAGGGAATTCATGGGATTCAGATTTGCATCACAACATCATGGCACACAGGTATGTTAATAACCATTTAATATTTAATTTACCATATTAAATTTAGTACTAACTATTTGATCATGCTACCTTAAAGAAAATTGCATCCGCTGTAAATGAGACAGCATAAGTAGGTGGTGCTGCTACAGAAGGCCGTGTTCATGATGTCGGAAGGGGTCGTACTGAAAAAAACTGTTGGCAGATGGGTAGTAGATAGAGCTGGATCTATAGGTGCTACTGGAAGGGCTGGTTTTATTGTTGATAGAGCTAGATTTGCATCTGCTAGAGCTGGATCTGCTATTGCTGGAGCTGGATCTACTGTTGGGAGGGCTGCAGCCTCTATTGGAAGGGCTAGATCAGCTGTTCGGAGGGCTGCATCTTCTATTAAAAGGATTGGATCTACTGCTGAGAGGGGTGGATCTACTGCAGAGAGGACTTCAGCTTCTGTGAGAGATGCCTCATAGTCATCTTTCACTATTAGAAGAGGCATATCTATTGGAAGGGGTAAAGTTAGGGATGGGAGGGGTAGATTTATTCCATCTGGGAGAGTTGTGAGGGGTAGATCTGGACCTACTTCAAGTACAAGTATATGATCTCTTGATAGATGTCTACAATATTTATTTTGGGACTTATTCACTATGAGTTACTTTAAAATAATTGTAATTGGTGGTCCATACCGGTTCAATGGTCTTTTGTGTAAGGACTTAATTTATTAACTAAGGTCTTTTATTCCAATATAGTTGTTTAGAAATGAATGATATTATATATAAAAGTTTGTGCTATGGCTGACAATTTTTAACATCCATATTCTGTGCACATACAGGTTACTTTTTCATAAATTATTATTGTTAATACATTGGGTGGTCTGTAGATAATATAATATCAGTTAGTCCTTGAACTATGTAAACATTTTTCATTTGGTCCACCAAGATATTTCATTTTCTTCTATGATTCATTCCATACAGATTGTGATGTGGCCCTACTTCTATGTATATAACAGACTAAGGTTTTAATGAATTATAATCGTAAGCCTATTAGATGGTAGTTATCTCATGAGTCATCATACTATTCGAAGTATTTTCATTTAGTCCTCGAAGTTTTAGTACATTTGATGATCTAAATAGGTCAGCTTATTCTTACTGTGATTTTTGATGGTTCTACAGAGATATCTGCTTACAAGTTTACAGCATTCAGAAACAATCAGAGAAATAAAGAAGATAAGTTCTGATACAATAATATAACAAAAAGGGTTTCATTCATTTGTATTAGAATCCCAACTTATATCCATATACCTGCATCACTAATAAGTTCTGACTACCAAAATACGTTACAAAATGACAGCATTTTCCAAACTCGGCTTCTACTGCTGGTTCTTCAAAAGCAATACACCAACAACCAATGAAGATAGCAAAATAATCAGCTGATACATCCTCTGTTTGCGGCAAAAGCATCCGACTTCCTCCTCCATCGCATCTACTTCCTCCTGGAGTCGATTAATCACCACCTTTCCATGGGGATAGATCTCCTCATTATACCATTTGAAATAATCACAGCGTGACATCTTCCCCTATACAGAGGCAATTTTTTTAAATCAAAAAGATGAAAAAATGGAATTAGGGCTAAAGAGAACCCATACCTATGTGGACAACCAAAGAACCTTCGATTTGAATTTCTTCTTATCCATGAAGTCCTTATCTGAGCGCATTGCCCAAAAAGGCAAAACCTAGCTCTGTCACTGTTCGAAGCCCTAGATTAGTATGAGGCACAAGACCCAATATTTTTGCTTCTATCCATGGTGAATGTTGTAGCAGAATGCCGACCGTAGATGAGAAATAGGGAAGAAGATTGGAAAATTCGGATTTTGGGAGGATGATTAGAGAAGATCCCTTGCACCAACAGATGATCAAGAAGATTTAGGAGGGATAGGGTTTCACTCACACCAAATGAAAGAAGGGTTTCATTGGGGAACGATAAAAAATAGGGCAAACTATTTTGCCATGTAAGTGAGTCAGTGTCACATCTTCGAAAAATGACCACATAAGCATCGATTTTGCAAGAAATAACTAAATCGATGAGAGAAAGTCATCGAAAATCGATTAAAGGATAACATTAAGATGACCAGAACAGATCAGGGACCAAAAGTTATGGTTTTATAGTTTAGGGACCATTTAAAAAAATGCGATATAGTTTAAGGACTAAAAATATAATTTGTCTTAGAATCTTTTATTAAAATTTTTGATAGTCTGAGATAGTCTAATTACACATGCCCCCTTTCTATATGGACATCTCACGTTAGATCTCACGTTAGAAGCACCAGCCCAGGATGAACTCTATGCTAAATCCCTCAAAATGAAAGACAAGTGATGATTGGGACATTCAGATCATCTGAAACACAAATACCCTTACCGTTGTACTCATGTCTGCATCTGATCAATCTAATATTCGGTGATTTCTTCTAGCGACGTGTCGAATATTTGATGACCTCCTTGGGCTCTCTTTCCTTAGGAATATGGGTTTAAATCTATAGAAGAGGATAACCAAATGGCAGTGCTTGATCTATCTAAGTTGTCTAAGCTGTAGGGGTCAATTTACAAAAGGACAGAATAGTCATAAATTTACAATGGCAGGAAAATAACGGCCATTTACCCAAATATTCTAAAAAGATACCTTCTGTTGGTGTCTGAATTAACCAGAGGGGTAATTTGCACATTATATAGATAAGTGGAGGGGGGGGGGGTGGGGGTGGGTTGCAAATACGAAGAAAAGGGGTCTAAAATTGAAAAATAAGCATTTCGAGGGTGGCTATTTGTAAAAAATCCAAAAATTAATATCTATGACTTTTCTCACCTACATCTGCTTGGGAAATACTATTTAAACTTCAAAACTCCACTTACGCTTTATTTGGATTGAGGGTACATGAGAGTTCATAAGGGGAGGAGAGAGGAGGGTAATGGAGGGGAAGGGAGAGGAGGATAAGAGAATTAACGAACCCTTGTTTGGAAAGAGAGTGAAAGGATAAAAAAGGATACATACCTTATTCTTATTTGGATAGAGGGGTTAAGGGAGGGGTAGAAGAACTTTTATATATATTTTAACAAATATGTCTTTTCTCATTAATAGATGTACTATTTAATATTTGTGATATTTTGACAAATATCTATTTCTTTTGACAAATATGCTTCTCAAATCTGCTCTCTTTGATTCTTTTTTTTGGTATTCATATGAATCTATTCGAGAATGATTTTAGCTTTTTGAAATATCCGTTCTTTTTTTTTTATTCATAACTCAACTTTCTAATATGATGAATTTCACTCCTGCATCATATCCAACTTCATCTATAATGGCTAAAATAATCTATATCAAGTTTGATGA
Organism: Elaeis guineensis; assembly: GCF_000442705.2. Lineage (NCBI taxonomy): Eukaryota > Viridiplantae > Streptophyta > Magnoliopsida > Arecales > Arecaceae > Elaeis > Elaeis guineensis. The sequence continues at coordinate 62,315,226 of NC_026005.2, read as the reverse complement.
CCGTTCTGGATCATCATCATTCAAATTTGTATATCAGTGGCTATTTCTTTGATTTTGCTATTATACTAAAGAAGAAAATTTGCTTATAGTGACTTTCATGAATAATATTTATATATATCCTAAAATATTAGTTCCTTGAGATATTTGTTCCCATATCTAGGTTAAATAAAAAAAATTAATATATAATTTTTTAGATAATTTAACTAAAAAAAATAAATTTCTAGATAGATTGATGTTCCCATAGCATTTTCTTCTGTACTCAAATATTTTAGCCAACATAACCCAGCCTTTAGATACCTTCTACATTGTAGGTAGGCTATGAACAGATCCAAAGGAATGTGAAATTTTCATTAACAAACTCATTATAGATTAGCTAATCGATGGCCTTGGGTTGACTAGTAACTTGAACAATAATTTGACCTAATACTCTCAGACATGATATTTTAACCTACAAAGTGGCTATATTAATTTATAAAGTATATAAGCAATACTCATGTGTTACAATATATATAAAAAAGAAAGCAAATACATAACGTTGATAGCTACATATATTAATCACAACATACCATATAACTACACATCCTGAATAAATTGGCGTTCATAGCAAAAGGGTATAATCTCATACCAAAAGTATCACAATACCACATGTCAATATAGAAAAATCATTCATTATCACAAACCATAATATCACCATATTATCATAGAAATGTCATCACTACACCAATTCAATAAAATAAAAGTGAAATATCATCACTACAAACCATAATATCATAACATAGAAATGTCATCACTACACATACCACAATCCAACAAAATATTATCATATGCCAACACCAAGTCCAAAAACTAAAAGTTAGGTGGAGAGGAAAAAGTAGATGGATAAGGGAGATTGGCATCGAAAACCATTCGGATCAAAAAACTTTTACGCCTTACCATTGGTTATCCAAGCAATACTCTCAACTTATCTGGATTATCTATAAGAAAGAGATAGCATTCGTCAAAAAGACTGTTCTCAATGCCTAGCTCAAGAACTAGAGCAGCAATCTCATCTTCTTTGATAAGAAGCCGATATTTTCTTGTTGATGCTTCAATAACATCTGCAACACTCTTAAGCCCATCCCTCAAAATTTCAACTTCATCTATCTTAGCTTTTTTCTTAGCTTTTTTAGAGGATACATCAGATCGTTGGGAGTATGTATCAGGCGAAAAGGAAAAAGAGTCTAAAGGAGAACTATTCACATTCTGTATGTCATCACCAGTTCTATCTCCATAATTTCCATCGTTACCATTTCCATCATCCTCATGAATCTATGCTTGATTTATTGATACTATGTAATCTATATCATCTATAGTATTCATATTACCTTTCCTTCTTAATCTCTCCCTCATCTCAGAAGCTGTCTCAGCTTGCTCACCAGTCGCTTTATCAGCTTCATAAAGCACGCATAGCTTATCATAGTTGGAAAATGACTTGTTCCTCCATTCTTGAACCTCAGGATTACTCTATAAAATAATAAATAACTTTAGTAAGATAATTTGAATGCGAGAAAAGAGTTTCAAAAAAAGTTTAATTCTTGAAGTTAATAGATATACCTGAATCAGTGCATCCCAAACTTCTTTTTCAGCATCAAATATTTCAGTCTCTGGATTTCAAGTAAAACCACTCAAACCACCCTTAAAGAAGTTCCACGTTGGAGCGAACTTCTTTTTGACATATTTGATATGATTTTTCAATTTTTTCTTATCAAATTTTTTATCTGAAAATTTGTCTGCATCCCTTGAAGAATGTTGTCATATGCTAACGTAGTGAATATATCGTTCACTGAGTATTATCACTAGAGTCAGATACAGTCCCTTCCCATCCAGGCAAAACATAGATAAATTTGAGATTAAAAGTATAAACAGTCAAAATATTTTGGGTAGAATAATCCTTCCTATCCGGATACCTAGGAGCAACTGTAGGGGAAACTTTTGCATAAACATGTGTTCCATCAATTGTACCAATATAATCGTGATATTAAAACTTTGTTACTTGATGAGATATAATATATATATTATAAAATAACTTATAGTTCAGAGTATATCTTTCACCTTAAAAAAAAGAAAGAACCGAGAGCTATTAAGTATTTCTGCAGGGACTTGAGATCCATTGGGTTGCTGTAGGAATTTTTCTTCTAGTTCTATGATAGCCTTTAAAACAGTATAGAAATGGCAGCTAATTGTCTCCCCAGATCGATTAAACAGGAATTGTACTAGGCGATTCTTGAGTTTGTGCCCCATTAGCATAAGAAACATAGCAACATGTTCTTCTACAGTCACTCATCGTGTAAGTCAAAGATCACCCTCTGATATTAAAATGTGACATAATTGATGAAAGGCTATTGTTCCTATTTAACAAGTATTATGACATTTAACATCATTAGCAAGATCAGCAAGTAATAATTATCGATCTATATCTCTTTTCTCCATAACTTCTCTAAAAATTTCAAGTCGCTTTTTTTTAAGCCTTCGGCATAAGAACCACCAATAAACAACTACACAAACAACTTATGCCGCGGTCATACGATGCAATTATTGTAAATTAAAAAGCTCATCATCATTGATATAAGTCATGTTATAAAGAATCCACCATGAAATAAACCTATAGCAAGTAAAGGGCAATCATAAGAGAATAAACGTAACAATATAAACAAGACCAATTTGTCAAGTCTATGTTCTTATATTCATGTCATATGAATAATAGCACCCCCCCCCCCCAACTAAGCTTAATCAGAAGATTAATTATACCTTTAAACATCAAAATATGATGACAACTTTCATATCTTCACTTGTTTTCACTCAATTAAGGTATTAAAGGAAAGTTTGTACACTTACAGAAGGTATAGAACTATTGCTTGATGTTAGTAATTAAATTTTCATTATTAGTCTGCTATTAGTTATCATAAAGTCACATGAAAATAAAAATGACTTCCATCGAAAGCTGTACAATGTATTTCAGACAAAATACCATTAGACATTCATATTACTATCAAACTTAAACTTGCTGAGGAAGTTCTAGAGAATCAAATTCAACATCCATTAGACTATAATATTTTCATAATAAGAGTAAACAAAACTGTAACTTCGAAAAGTAACTCAGATAAGGAGAGGGGAAAACAATTTCTCCTTCAATATGTACCCAGCAAATAACACAAACAAGAACAATATTCAAGTTAAATTGAAAATTGTCGAACTAGATGTCATCCATAGACAGAGAAACTAACCTCCTTGCTAATATTTAAACTTTTATTATGCTAGTTCTTTGTCAAGTAATTTCTTGTTGGATAGTGCAATGAAGAACAGCAATGTCTATGCTAAATGTGCAAACAAATGAAAAAAGTATTTATAGCTATATGAATTATTTTTTTCCCTAAAGCAACTCACAAGGGCAAATTGATAAAAACATGAAATTCTTGACAAAAAATAGAAAAAAATCAAAATAGAATAAATAAATACAAATGAAAGCAACAAAGGAGACCGTGAACGAAGGCCTAATTATCATCAAATACAAAAGCCTACTAAAAAAAAAGTATTGAAAGGATTTTTTTTAAAAAGGAGAACAGTTGCAACTAATATAAAAAAGAAAATTGGTGGGGGAATCCAACAAGCTTATATAAGCTTATATAATTTTCAAAAAATTATTATCATTGATTAGATAATTGTAGTATGATTTTTTCTTAATCAATATTTTTTTTTTAGCAAATGTTATCATCATATCAACATCATTGAAATGTTACCAAATGATTACAGAAAAAAATCAACTTGAGAAAAAAAGAAATAGGAAGTCAAAAATATTTTAAATAAAATAAAATATTAATTTTTTAAAAAAATATTTTTTACATCTCTACATAAAAAAAATCTAGATCTGTTGAAAGATTACCGTCACATTGACAGGTTTTGAATCTCTATCACTGAAATTTATCTTCCAAAAATTGTGATATTCGGATTTGCATGAAGAGTGATCTGCGAACGAAGGGATGACTAGGATTTTTGAGTTGTGTGAAAAGCAAAGGAGCGGTTAAGATAGATTCAGTTATAATTTTAAAATTTTATTAAAAATAAATAAAAAAATAAAAATTAAATATAATTTTTTTATTATATTTTAATTTAAAAATATAAAAAATTGAGTAAATGAATGGGGGACTTAGAGAATCCTGGTCTTTAAAAAAGTTTTACCAAAAAATTTATTTTTTACCATCTTCTTCCTTACCCTTAACGAACTTCCGTGTGCGTGCAATCCAAACATGATGTTAATCAAACGACTAGGTTTCGGACAGGGGTACTATTTCTTTCTGAATTTTCTGAAATTTGAATGAATTTACGAGAAGGGGAGGAGGTTTCTCTCCTGCAAACGATTGAAATCTAGATTATTTACTTTTAAGAGTACTCAAAATGCAGATTGTTCCCCATATGTGAGATTGCCAAACTCCGGGAAGACGGCCAAACCCCACATCCGCTTTCTTTCCGGCGTTGAGGCAGAAGAGAGATGGCCGCGTTGCTGCAACGGAAGAACCTCTCGTTAGCTCGCCTACTCCTCGCCCGCACCTCTCAACTCTGGCAATCGAGATTGGTCGCTTCTGATTCCCTTGTGGAGCTCAAGCCCGATGAGATTGGGATCGTCTACGGGATCCCTCAAGAACACCTCCGCCGCAGCGTGTGCTCTCGAATTCGCGTGACCTTTGTTCTGTTCATGCTTAATCTCATGCTTTCCTTTTGTTCCCAATCGAAATCACTTTGCTGTTTGTCCATAGATTCGCAACTATCTATCTGTTATAGCAAGCACAAATATAGGGCACATACAGATTCGTACAATCACACAAAATAGAGAAGAGAAGAAAAAATAAACACAGAATTTACGTTGTTCGGCTGAAAAGCCTACGTCCACAGGCAAGACACGAGAAAAAAATTCTACTATGATGAAAAGAGAGATACAATCACTCAAAAACTCTCCAAACCCTAGCCACAATTTGATTTTCCAAACCTCTCTCACAAAACTGCCGAGATTGGCAGAAAATATAATATTTATACTGGTCCGTACCGCAGGGGGCTTTGCCCCCCGCACCCCCCAATGAGGTCACTGGTGGGCTTCGAGCATGGGTCTATCGGCCCATGCCCTCCGTTACCACCACAGACCTCCCAAAATATTTCATTCAGGTCGCAACGCGGGCTTTTCAGATTGGGTCATAGTTCGAGCCCATAAAAGATATCCAAAATTCAAGCCACATTAACAATTCTTCCCCTTGGCTTAAATTTTCACTATCATCAACAAAATTATCTTAATACTCTGTCTTGCCAAATGCCCTCACAAGGGCACTACTGAGCACTACAAACACCAACTGAGTCTAGACAATGCCAAAACTTGCTAACTGGAACTGTCTTGGTCATTATATCTGCCGGATTATCATGTGTAGAAACTTTCTGCACAACTATAGTACCTTGTGATACAATGTCCCGAATGAAGTGATATCTAATATCAATGTGTTTCGTTCGCTCATGGTACATCTGGTTCTTTGTAAAATGAATGGCACTCTGACTGTCACAAAACACAGTTGACTTGTTCTGCATCAATCCAAGATCACTCACCAAACTCTGTAACCATATAGCTTCTTTTACTGCTTCTGCTAGAGCCATATATTCAGCTTCTGTGGTAGACAATGCAACTGTAGTTTGCAATGTTGCCTTCCAACTGATAACACTACCAGAAAGAGTAAACAAATAACCTGTCAGAGATCTCCTCTTGTCTAAGTCTCCTGCAAAATCTGAATCCACATAGCCAACAACTGAATCACTCATCTTGGCCCTATCGAATATCAGACCAACATCTGTAGTACCCTTTAAATATCTTAAAATCCATTTCACTGCTTGCCAGTGCTCTCTCCCAGGACACGCCATGTGTCTACTCACAACACTGACTGCATGTGAAATGTCAGGTCGAGTGCAAACCATAGCATACATGATACTACCCACGGCACTAGAATAAGGAACACTGGACATGTGTTCCATCTCTTCATTTGTTTTAGGTGACATATCTGCAGATAACTTGAAATGGGCAGCAAACGGAACAGTTACAGGCTTAGAATTATTCATGTTGAAACGCTGAAGCACTTTCTCAACATAAGTCTGCTGAGACAAGAAAAGCTTTCCAACACTTCTGTCCCGGATAATCTCTATTCCCAAAATCTTCTTTGCAGCACCCAAATCCTTCATCTCAAACTCATCACTCAACTGCTTTTTCAGTATATTAACTTGTGACATGCTTTTAGCAGCAATAAGCATGTCATCTACATACAACAGCAAATAGATAAAGGAATCATCTGAAAGCTTTCTGTGATACACACAACTATCATATGAGCTACGGATAAAGCCATTACAAATCATGAATGTATCAAATCTTTTGTACCACTGCCTAGGAGACTGTTTCAAACCATATAAAGATTTCTTAAGCAAGCAAACATAAACCTAGAATGACAAATCCTTCAGGCTGACTCATATAAATTTGCTCTTCCAACTCACCATGCAAAAATGCTGTCTTCACATCTAATTGCTCGAGCTCTAGATCATGAAGAGCAACCATAGCAAGAAGGGCTCTGATGGAACTGTGCTTCACAACTGGAGAGAACACTTCATTGAAGTCAATCCCCTCCCTCTGAGTAAAGCCTTTAGCTACCAACCGTGCCTTGTAACGAGGTGCTTCTATCCTTGGAGTGCCTTCCTTTTTCTTGAAAACCCACTTGCAGCCTACTACTTTCTGTCCCTTAGGCAATGTCACAAGCTCCCAAGTTTGATTCTTATGAAGTGATTCAATTTCTTCACCCATAGCACCGACCCATTGATCTGCATCTGAACAAGAAATAGCTTCCCTATAATTACTTGGTTCATGCATATCAACTATCTCAGCAACTGATAAAGCATACGCAACTAGATCTGCATATGCATATCTCTGCGGAGGTCTGATCTGTCTTCTCTCCCTACCAGTTGCAATGCTATATGGCTCTTGTTGCTGTTGTTCAGGTGCATCCTCTTCTTGATCAGGATCCTGCACCTCATCATCTGGATCACTGAACTGAACTGCTGAAGTATCAACCTCAAGCTTCACCTGTTCTCTGACACCGTGATCTGATTCTGATATTGATTTCTCTCTCTGACCATCCAGTAAAGCAGACTCATTAAATGTCACATCCCTGCTGATTATTAACCCTGGAGACTTTATATCATTGCACCACAACCTATAGCCTTTCACTCCAGATGCATACCCTAGAAATATGCATTTCTTTGCCCTCGGCTCAAGCTTACCATCCCTCACATGAGCATGAGCAGGACAACCAAATACTCTCAACTGAGAGTAATCAGCAGGTGACCCGGACCAGATCTCAAAAGGAGTTTTACACTCAATAGCTGTAGATGGAGATCAATTTACCAAGAAACAGGCTGTATTAATTGCTTCAGCCCAGAAATCCTTTCCCAAATCTGAATGTGAGAGCATGCTTCGTGCTTTGTCACAAAGCGTTCTGTTCATGCGTTCTGCAATACCATTCTGTTGTGGTGTCCCAGTACAAGTGCGGTGTCTCACTATACCTTCGTCACTGCAGAAAGCATCGAACTCACGATTACAAAATTCCAATCCATTATCAGTTCTAAGATGCTTGACCTTCTTTTCTGTCTGCTTCTCGATCATCGTCTTCCACTTAACAAAAGTTGGAAATGCCTCGTCTTTTGTTTTCAGAAAATACACCCAAACCATCCGAGAGTAATCATCAATCAAAGTCATGAAATACCTGGCACCATTCTTGGAAGGAATTCTGTTAGGACCCCATAGATCTGAATGGATGTAATCCACTGTACCTCTGGTCCTGTGCACTGCCTTTTTGTTGAACTTCACCCTGGTCTGTTTGCCAAACACACAGTGTTCACAAAAATCCATAGATTCTGTTTTTTGTCTGTCCAATAAATCTCGCTTGCTCAATACAGATAACCCTCTCTCACTCATATGACCAAGACGCAAATGCCACAGCTGAGTCTGATTCTGATTACTGCTCCTAGATACTACTGCAGCTTCCCCTGAAATTATACTTCCCTGAAGAACATACAATCCTGAAACCAAACTGCCTTTCATGAGTACCATAGAGCTCTTGCATACTTTGAGAATTTCATTCTCTGCATGGTATTTGTATCCATGAGAGTCTAGTGTCCCAAGGGAAATTAGGTTCTTCTTCAATCCTGGAACATGCCAACACTCCATAGTTCTGACAATCCCATCAAACATCCTTAATCTGATGTTACCTACACCCTCCACAGGTAATGCACGATCATTCCCCAGAAATACTTTACCACTCATCTGTTTATAAGTGACAAACCAATTTCTGTGTGGACACATGTGATAAGTAGCACCACTATCAAGGACCCAAGAACTCTGTCCATGATCTGAACTCACAGATAGAATTTCTCCAGCACTATCACTGTCATCAGAATTATTGAATCTGTCAACAACATTCGCAGAACTCTCTGATTGCTTTTCCCTTTTATTTTTCAACTTGGGACAATCTCTCCTGTAGTGTCCCCGCTCCCCGCACTCAAAACAGTTAGCCTTTTTCATTCTAGACTTTGATCTAGCCTTAGATTTCTTTTTGGTTGAAAAACCTTCCCTTGACTGTGTTCTTCCCCTGCTCAACAAACCCTCTCCCTCAGATCGTCTCTATTGTCTGAAAAATTCTTTTTCAACTCTTTCGATTTTAGTGAATTACTAACATCATCTAGTGAAATACTATCTTTTCCATACAACAGAGTATCAACAAAAGTCTCATATGAGGGTGGCAACGAACATAACACAATCAAAGCCTGATCCTCACTATCAATATCAATATCTATATTCTTCAGGTCCATAATGATTGAATTAAATTCATCCAGATGTTCTTTAATGGGCGTACCTTCGTTCATTCTAAGATTGTACAGTCTTTTCTTCAGATAGAGACGATTTGTCAGCGATTTGGCAGAATACAGCTCCTCCAATTTCTTCCACGCTTCAGATGCCAATTTTTTACTAGCAATCTCTCGCAGAATATTATCAGTGACGCTCATGAAAATCGCACTCAAGGCTCTCTCCTTCAGATCGGCCTTGTCCGCCTCCTTCATACCCTCTGGAAAGTTATTCTCAACTGCCTTCCATAAACCTTGCAGAATCAAGGAAGATTTTATTTTAATCTTCCACAGACTGAAACTCGATCCTCCGTTAAACTTCTCCACCTCATATTTCGTTGAAGACGATGCCATCTGTGAACCCTAAACTGCACGTATACAACGCTCTGATACCAATTTGTTATAGCAAGCACAAATATAGGGCACACACAGATTCGTACAATCACACAAAATAGAGAAGAGAAGAAAAAACAAACATAGGATTTATGTGGTTCGGCTGAAAAGCCTACGTCCATGGGCAAGACACGAGAGAAAAATTCCACTATGATGAAAAGAGAGATACAATCACTCAAGAACTCTCCAAACCCTAGCCGCAATTTGATTTCCCAAACCTCTCTCACAAAACTGCCGAGATTGGCAGAAAATACAATATTTATACTGGTCCGTACCGTGGGGGGCGTTGGCCCATGCTCGAAGCCCACTAGTGACTTCATTGGGTCATAGTTTGAGCCCATAAAAGATATCCAAAATTCAAGCCATATTAACACTATCTTTCATCAGATTCCAAAGCACAGGAATTGGATTTATTTTTATTCAATTTTATTCGTTTGTTTGTATCATTAATAGCTTTTTTTTTTTTTGTTGGCACGGGGGGGGGGGTGCGCGGTGGGTGTGTGAGGGTGTGGGGGGATAAGGGCTTTCGGATCTGTTTAGGAAAACAAATTAAATGGAGGACATAAGAATTTTAGAATGTTTATTACAATTTCTTGACAGGCATTAATGGATTAAAAAGAGGATTTTTTTTTTTGGCCAAAACTATAGCTTTACTCAATTGATTTCTGTTTTTCCAGACCTGTTGTCCATTTTGGAAATGAGATGAAAATAGGGTCTTGGTAAACATGGATCCTTTCGTATGAGGCAAACTAATTATGTGAATAGAAAGTGTTTCTGACTTGACTGTTTTCTTTGTTTGATATTGTCCTTCATGAAGAGTTTGCTTGCTGGAAGAATTCTCTTATAATACATAATTTCAAAATGTCTTTTCAAAAGTATATCACTTTGCCTTCCTTGATACACTCCCATCACAAAACATATTATTTATGTTGATTTGAATTTTTTAAAACTGATAGGATGAGAATATTGCCTCTCAAAAGGATGTCTAAGTAATATAGGATGATTTCAAGGGATTCTGACTTTCTTCGTCCCTTGGTAAAATTTCGTAAGCAGCTAGATTGCAGGCTGTGTTACCTGCACACTCGCATCCTGCTCCTAGAATTCATGTCCGTTGCATATCCGAGTCGGATACTTGAATATTTATTGCAATTTATTACTGGTAGTTTTTAGAAGATGGTAGAGAGTTGACTCCTCCAACAATTAATTTTAGTTTTCATTAGAATTTGTGAGGACTAGATGAAGTTGAAAATGCTTTCCAGTGATGCCAAATAATTGTATCACACCAAAACTTAAGGGAAAATTGCTTTTACATAAAGTTTAAAGAACATAGCATTAGCAAAGTCAAGAAGGTATATACTATGGAAATACATGCTCAAGATAGTGCAGCAAAGGTGCATGCTTAGTGGCTACCTCCCAGCACTTTCTATGCTAGGTCAGTAAGATAAGATGAGAAGAAAGTGTAGCTTCTGTAATTAAAGAAAAGAAATTAAGAAGCTCATTAATGCAAATAAAAATCACAAAACATAAGCTTCCTCTTTTGTGCAAATTGGAGCCCCTTGATAGAGTCTCCTGAGTTTTTAAAGCGAGTGAGGTCTACTCCACGTAGCCAAGTCTTGTCAAAGCCCAAGCCCAAGTTGAAGCTGCTCTTGCCAAAGCTCTTTAACCAGTTCCTCAAGAACTTATGACCTCGCGGATGGAGAGGGATTCGAACCATGAAAAAATCTGATGATGCTGGGCAGCTTCTGACTTATAACCTAAGCATGATCACACTGATCCTACTTCAAGTAGGACTTAATACATTGTAACATAGTATCTTTCTATTCAATAGCGACCTCATTACTGGCTAGTGGTGGCCTAACTTGAAAAGCTTTTACTTGTATAGAAATTTATCTAATTTGTTTTCAATTATTATATTCTGACTTTTCAGAATATAACTTAAGAAAACATCTCATATTTCTTTCTTTCTTTCTTTTTCTTTCCTTCTTTTACATACATCTGACTATTTACAGCACAACTATCAGCATGATGTTTCAAATTTATGGATTATATATTCTGATTTTATCAGATTTTTTTTACAAACTTGCATTGGTAAGTGATAAAGTGATAAAATCTGTTTAGTCGTGAGTTACAAGGTTACTGGTCACATGAGTATCCAGGTAGGGATGATAAACAATCTGAAAAGCTTGAACTCGGCTCAGAAAAAGGTCAGCTCAGGCTCAAATCAAATGTAAACAAACCAAGATTGGACCAGCAATCTGGGCTTGAAATTGATTTCAAGCCAATCCAAAAATAAACCCGGCTCAATTTGGATTAAAAACATGTGTTATATATTATACAAGTTTAGATGGTGGCCATTGGATAAGATCCAACAGACCATGATAATCATTTCAAACTTGAATGTTCATTTAGTTTTTGAATCACTTAAATTTTAATTTGGATTTGTAAGCTTGATGTAGGCTTGAAGTCAAGCTTGAATCAAGCTTGATTTATGGTTTAATTCAAGCTCAAACCGAGGTTGATTCAAGCTTGAATTGATTGCTAGCTTGATTTAGCATTTTCAGGTGGATCAATTGGGCTCGATTTGAAATTAACCTCGAATCGAGATTGAAATTGCAGTTAACAAATCAAGCTTGATCTCAACTTTCAAGCTCAAAATTAATTTCAAACTAAGCTTGAACAAACCCAGCTCGGCTTGTCCACATTACTAGATATAGGGAGAACCAAGGGGAAGAGCTTGAATTTGCACAAGGATATAAAAATAGGAAGACAAGTTTTAAATAAGCTAGATGAAGGTCTAAAGGATGATTTGCCATGGCTTCATGGCAGCCTGATTGGAGAAGGATCTTTCACATGCATCAATTCAAGTAATTTCTGAGTAGATGAAATGACACAAGTTGGATGTAAGGTCTTCGGGGATAACATGTTCAGTCATATATATGCAATCTTGTATGCAGCAATTATAAAACCTGTTAAAAATATTAGATTTAGAATTTTATGTATTAGATTTATAATTTATTTAAGCATTATAATCAATTTGCCTATGTAGCTGTTGATGTTACTACTTCCGCATTCAATGCATAGGTAGAAGCAAGGTTTTGATACAATTAAAACCTTTCTTCAACATATCCCAAATAGCTAATTGAACTTATTACCCTGAAAGTTCCATAACTAAAATGCTGTCATAGGTCCTTGGAATTGGAATTTTCACTTAGAATACATTGAAGAGCAATATTCAATATCATCTTTAGTGGTGAAGAATCTTCATTATCTCTAAGACCAAAATGTTTAAAGTCAGCATCTTTGACCAGGCTAAAAAGCTGTCATTGATGTTTTGGCTTTTTCCCATTTGGAAGTGTAAAACACACTACACGGGCCTTGATTTTTTTAAGTTTAGAATATAAAAATATACCCCAGGTTCTCTCTATAAATGTTATAATATAGTATACTAGCACACCCTTTAAACCACTTTTGTTTTATGTATGACCAATGATTAAAATACTGTTTGTGTGCCTGGATGACTTGTGCACATGCGTGGCATGGTATTTTACCAATCTATGCTGTTGATGCCCATAATGAATTAAATGGATATGTTCTGGTAGTGCTGTGCATGCCTAACTGGCAAGCATGAGCATGGACTAAAATGAATTGGCTTGGATTGCCACAAATTATACAAAGGTAGGTACCTTTTTATTGCCCTGTATTTGTCCGATACGATAGGGATCCATATCGTAGGGCATCTTAATTCTTGATTAATATGATGATAATGCTCCAATTACATAATAAATCTCCCCCAAAATGTTCCCTTTATTTTGTTCAAATGCACCAACTGGCTCCATGGAGAGTGAAACTGTCCATTGAACTCTCTCTTTTTTCTCATTGAGATCTTTGCATCCACCAAAACTCTCACATAATGTATTGCTACAACCATTTCCGTTTTAGCATCACAGCACTTGATTTTCATGGCTCAAATTCTAGTCATATACTAATTACCAACATTTTAGCAAAATAAAGGAGACTAAAGGATGCTTAGCCATGTAGTGATAAATTTTTAAAGGATTGCGATCATAGGCTCCTTTTGTATGAGGTAAATCTGTTCTTCAAAAGACAGCTATTGAGAAGCAGAAAAAAGGAAGAGTGTGTGTGTGTGTATCCCTCTGTACCTTTTGCCCTCCTAATATTTTTTAAGATAAAGATCATGACTTTTCTGAAGATCTGTGGTGAAAATCATCATGCCCATATTAAATCAAGAATGATGTGTTCAACTGAATGCTTCATGTAGGATTTTTACTGATTCAATGCAAGCATCTCATTTCCATCTAAATATCATATACTCTGATATGTTAATACTCAAAACTTTTTATCATTTCTTGCCATGCTTTATGGTTATCTCAATTTAAAATCATAGCAACAGAATCTCCAGCTGGGTTTCTGACATTCATTTTGGCACATGGATCAATGCTTGACTTATGATATGTTGTATTCCATCTCATGTCCATCTTAGCATTGTATACCATAACCTGTTAATACTTATTGTTTCTTACATGGTATTCCGTACCGGCCCGAACCGATCGGTACGTCTTGTACCGTACTATACCGACGGAGAACCAGTCTGATTCAGATCGGATTTTCAGAAAATGGTCTGAACCGGATCGTACCGATTAGTTCGGTACGGTATTGGTCCAAATCGCCCGATACCAGGCGGTTCGGTCCGGTTCGGGGCAGGCTCAGTTCGGTTCGATTTTCTTTTTTTTTTTTGTATGTGCTGTTGGATGGGATTTTTTTTGATTTTTTAATATTTGGTAAGATTCAGTATGATACGGTACGGTACTAACTGGCAACCGGCACTGATTCCAGTACTGAGTCCGCGAACCTTGGTTTCTTGCCATGATGCATGACTGATCTTGATTTTTAAACTCTTAGTAGACAGAATTTGTGGCTGGGTGCCCAACATTCATTTTGGCACATGGACCAATGCTTGCATTATTATATGCTTTGAACTTTCTCTTGAGCAAAACATATTTTCGTTCTATTGTATTCCTGTATAACTAGGTTCAGTTCAACCAAAAGGTAATACTATTAATTATTTGTCACATTCACCAGTCATATGTGATTTCCGTAGAAATGCAATAACTTTTTCAGAAAAAGAACCATGCAGATATCATAACAAAAGCTTTGTGTTTCTTTTGATTAAGACGGTTTCTAGGCATTCCACTTCTCCCTTTTTTTGCCCTTTGGTGCTGCTTCCTGCTTCCCAAGTCAGTCTCTTGCTCCTCTCCAAATTCGAAGTAGTTTCCTTGTAGAAGTGTATGGTCGCTCGTTGGTTATTCCCCCTTCTCTCTCTCTCTCTCTCTCTCTCTCTCTCTCTTTGTGCCCGCATGCACTACACTATCTAAGCCTGACAAGCCTTGAAGAAACTTTGGATGTGGAGTCTTCTCACTGGAAGGAGGGTTTGCCATATAACCTTCAAGGTGGATTCTCCAAATTTCTATGAGAATTTTCCTTTTTGTAGGTCTCTCTTTTCTATGTATATAAAATTATCTATGCATCATTATTAGGATTATGGCAATTAATATAAGAATGCACTTTCAGTTATCCTCATAAAATTAGTAGATATATTTATCTCTTGATATTTGCATTTTTGCTGTTATCTCTTGTGCAGGCGAGGGGGCATCATACACCTCTTTTGAAGGTCGGTTATTCTTTCCTCAAGCATCTTCTGCTATTTACAATTACTTGATGCCATTGCGATGCTAAATTGAAAACAAATTATCAAAGATTGTTTGCTTCAAAAAGATCATGATTTTTCAGGATGTTCTTGTTGCTTCTGTAGCTAATAAATGCGATAAATAATCTAGTAGGGCCATATTCTCCATGTGCATATCCCTCCTCATTTATGATTAGTTCAGTACTATCCTGTTTTTATTGAGAAACTGTGACCTATTGATATGTAATGAATTATTATCAAGAATATGGAGAATGTCTAAGTACATTATCAAGTGTTGTATAACTTAGAAAATTTGTAAAAACTTGGGTCAAGTACATATGGGTCCTAGAAGCTTGTCAGTGTGCATGTAGCTTATCCTAGAAATCTAGGTATGCATGAACTGTGATAAAGGAAATCTTTAAACTGTAACAACAATGTGTCATATGATTTGCTGCTATATCTAATAAAATTAAATAATATGGAGTTCTGAAGAGGAGCAAACAAGAGAACTGCCACATTGGACAATATTTCATTTAATGACTATTAAATAACTAACTAATGCTTTATGAAATGGTCCTGAATGGGTACTCCTTGTTAAGGTATGAACAAATGACATGAACATTTGGTTAAAAAACATGTAGAACTCTCTATGGTCCAGGTTACCTAAGTAGGTTGTGTCTGAGAAGAGAGCTTCTTTGAGTTGTGAAGACAACTGAAATGCGGTACGGATTATGGAAGCATTGTTGTTCTTCTGCATGTGTTGCAGAATGGGTGGTAGCATATAACAATGTCCTGGAATGTTTGTCTCTGGAGATTACGATATCAATCCACCATCTCTGTTGTGTTGGAACTGAGGCATGGTTTTTCAGCTATATAACCTTGTAATTTATTGTCGGCTAGTATACTTATGCAAGTAGCCTTTTGGTGTACACACTTTCTGGTTGATAAGCTGTTTAGGAATAGAAAGATGTCTGTTAGCAGCAAGAAGTCTAAATTTGCCTTGTGCATTTGCTTAAATGTCCTTTGAAATATCATAAATACTAGTGTCAAACAAGAGGTAGTCATAATTTTGTAGGCTGAGTTGTCTTTTAACCCAACTGAATTATAGTTAATCATTTAATCCAATGTCATAGGACAGATGACAAGCAATTACAAGGTTGTACATATAAATTGCAAGTTTACAACTGTATACGTGCGAAAAGGATGCGAAAAGGCAAATTTAGAATATATACATGCAAAAAAGACCTTATACACAACATTAGAGGGAGCAGACACACTATCTCACTTGAGAACTGACCAGCCTAGTGCTCTGCCAAGCTCTACACCTGTATAATTCAACAAGTAGGATAATGAGACATCACCAAAAAAGTTGACTAAAAGGAGCCTTATATTGGGGCTAAAAAGTCAATCAGAGAAATGATGCCACATATCATATAAAAACCATGACATAAGAAATAATTCAGGCATGTGTCACATTTGAAGAAATTTAGGATCGAATCAATTATTCTTGGCAGATTGTAGAGCAACCAATGATCGATTAAGATTTCTTAAGAAGTGCAAACAAATTGGTGAATGCCAAACAATCTTGATATGATGCAAAAACATGATTAATTGGCATTAGGAATGATGATCCAAAGCATACACAAAAAACCAGAGTGGATCCAGTAGACAGATGCCTTTTCTAGTCATTATTTATATGTGAGGTGGGCAGAGGGAAGGTTTGTACCTTCATTTCACTGGTCATTGATGTCAAATGTTTGCTGTTTTTGGATTCAAATCCCTATAATTTGATCATGACTCATGAGCCAACCATTTTGCTGGTGATTGGTGTTGCTCAATCATCTGATGTTAAGCAACAGCTATGTCTATCTCATAAGATCTATGATGTGTGCATCTGAATTATTCCCAAAGACCTTTTACTTTCATCAGACCATTTGTGGTAGGTCTGGTTTCTTTGATTACAGTGGAAGTGTTATGGCAATGCTGGTAGTCTGGCCCACCTTTTCTATATCTTAAATGGTTAATCAAATGTTGTGTATTCATAGACTACCCACAATTTTTGTCCGTTGGAAGTATAGAGCCCATATTTCAATTAACTGTCTTCCAATTTATGCATCTACATTGTCAGACCTTGCCCTCATATCTACACCCGTTCCAAGTCTAGGAGAATCTTGGAGGTTGCTCCTGAGTTGCAATGAATGTAAATGGCAAATTGGACTGATCCACCTTACTGTTTATTGTTTTGCCTTCTTGGTCTCATGGCAATGTTACCAACAAACATGACATTAGTCTCAATTGTTCAGAAGAGTTCAGGTATGAGGACACATCCATATCACAAGGATGTGTGATGAATATATGCAAACTTAATTTTCTTGAGAGAAAATATGTGCAAATTTATATATCTACTGAATAACTTGTTGGACCAATTGCTCTATAACTTGATAGGCTCGACAAAAAATTTTCTGGATGCTCTGTTTTTTGGTGCGAAGATTCCAACCCAAAACATCTGGTTGCTAAGCAGAGGGGTGTGACCACTGGAACAACCCCTGACTCACTTCAAGATTTTGTGCTAGACTTGAAAACTTTCAGGTATAAAAGCCAAAAGTAGATATTTCAACAATGGCAACATGATGCTTCACTGATATATAGTCTCAAGGTTTGCCATCAGATGTACAAGAATCCAAGTATCTGTATAAGAAAAAATAATTGAAATGTCTAGACTCTAGGTAGCACAATTTTTCATTGTGCAGCTCTCTTGTCCATAGTCTCATCCAGGATAGTTGTAATTGGCTCTTATTCAAATGATGTTGGTATTGGGTAGACAGGCAGGCAGATTATGTCCCATTTGATTGTTGCACATTCTGATCCATACATCTGACTTAATATTTGGGTCTGTCTTGGTGGTTCAATGTTAAGTTTGTGGCATTATCAGTTGTTGGATAATGAGCTGTACGTATTTTGTTGTCGGATGCGGAAATCTTTTATTTGTTTATTTACTCAGTGTAGAGTCATAAGTATAAGCTGTTGATGTCTTCAGAGCCTGCTTGTCTCGAATGTCCACACAAGGTGAGGCAATCCAAATTTCGCTGATTACCGTTTCTGGAGACATATCTGGCCCATGGTGTGGCTAGTATTGCTGATGTGGATTCTTGCCGATAAGGACCTTTAGAGTGATGTTTCTCAAGAAATGGACATTTGAATTAAGAATTTTAAAACAAAATTGAAGGGAAAGTGGAGCCTCTTTTTGTGTCTCAAAGTTATCCACAATTGGAAGATGACTAACTGAAAAGCAGGCATTGCAGGCTGTGTTCATGCTTTAAGCCAAATACATTTATGTGACACTCTAAGAGAACAATCAAGCAATATGCTTGCTTTAGCTAGAATGGAAAGACAATTTTAATTTTCTATCATTGGAAAGTGGATGTTGGAAATTTTCTCCAGGTAGAGTCTGGTCCAATTTCGTGCATTGGTCAGGTCCAATTTCTTTTTGTTGTTATGCTATTTTTTCATTCGGGGATGAGATTACTTGGCTGCAAGTTTTATGATTAAAGAGATACTTTGTTCATCCTTTCAGATGTGCTAATGATGTTAACAACTAAAATGACAACAGATGTTCACAATGCCATGGTCAGTGGTCACACTTATTTAATTACAAATGCACAGGGTTTGTTGCTTGTCCGCTAGGTGATCCATGGCAGACTCCAGAGGACAAGTCATGGTTCTTGCAACACGTAGCTGGTTGGTTATCCAATATCAGTTATGTGCCCGCTGAAGACATGGATTCTGAAAAGATCTTGAGATGGTTCTTTCCGTTTGCTGATCTTTTAAAATTTAAGTAATCTCTGGGACCAAACTGTTGTTTTGTTTCCAACAGTCGCAAAATTCTATGTTGGCCTAGATTGCGTGCAAGTGCCTAAAAGTTTTTAAGCTTTACGGTTAAGAAGCTTGTCCGTTTGTCGTTGTTGCATGGTAACCTCGTGATTAATTGGATGAAGCTAGATTGCGTAAAAGTTTGTGGTTTAGGATTTCATTACTTATCAAATTATTATCAGGTAAGTGTTCCCTTGTGACGTGTTTCTTTCATAACAGGTGCCGTTACGTACTTTTCTGAGGCATCATAAGTTCCTCTTTTGGGTCAATAAGCTTGAATCTCTGCTGTATGTTTAAGTAGCATTTGTTGGAGTTTTTGGTGGGAAAATTTCGTTTTTTTTTTTATAAGATTTTTTTCATTTCACATTGGAAAGAGACAATTGTTTCTTGATGTTTATAAACCATCTTCCTTTGTCCGCCTTTACTTGGGCTATGGATAGAAGTAAGTTTTATACCACATATGCACGCAATTGTGTAACCGGGCTCGCACACGTGATCATGAGGCACATGCAATGATTGTTGATATTTTAGTTATTTTTTATTTTCTTTATTTTCTTTTTGCTCCCCTTCGTGGTCAATCAATCAAATAACCTAGCTTCTTTTATGTCATGAGTTCTAAGCATTTGAAAATAAGCGATTTCTTTTCTCTTTCTTTGAAAATTCTATCTTTTGCAAATTCTTTTTCTTCTCTAGTGTTTTTTGTTGCTATTTTTTTCACCTTACTTGCTATTAAAGGAAGGCTGTAAAAGAGAATATTCTGATTGTATTTTGGGGCAGAATTTTTGATGGAACCGAGATGAGAGTCAGAAATTTATCTAAGCATACTGTAGATAAATTTATCTAAGTATTTTTTTTTTCCTTCGCCAATCTAAGCATGCTGTAGATAAATCAATCTTTCGATCTCATTTTTATAGTCCTGTTTGAATAAATTGAAGCTCTCTTTACAAAATTTACTTCTTGCATGGTAGTCTCATGATCGGGTGAAAGCTAGATTGGATAAAATTTTGTCATCGAGGCTTTTGTTATTGATCGTTATCTGATTGTTATCAGTGACGTGTTCCTTTCATGGATGGTGTTCCTTCCATAGGAGGTGTTCCTTTCATGGCAACTGCCAGTACGCCCTTTGCGGAGGTATCATTAGTTCTCTTTGGTCATTAAGCAAAAATCTCTGCTGTATTTTTAAGAAGCATTTTCGTTTGTCGTTCTTGCATGGTAGCCTCGTCATTGGGTTAAGCTAGATTGCGTAAAACTTTGTCGTCTGATCTTTCTTTATTCATCAAGTTATTATCAGTGAAATGTCCATTTCATAGCAAGTGATGGTACGTACTGCTCTGATGTACCATTTCTTCCTTTTTTAGGGTCACTTAAGCTTGAAGTCTAATCTGTTCTGAAATTTCTCATTCTGTGGGTCAAGGCGTACGCGGACAATTTCGAGTGGACGGGTCCCTCAAAGACTGAAGAAGAACAGAGACCACCTTTTTCGTCCTCTTTGGTCATGAGGAGAAAACATCTTTTTTTTTTTCTTTTTATTTTTCATTGCAGTACTCGGGCTTCTGATTTATCTTTTGCATCCAAACTGAAGGCATGCGCGTCCTCAACACTAACGAGCTCTGGCGCATTTAATAATAAATAAATATTAAATATAAATGATTTCATTTCTATACACTCCTCTGGCACTCTGTTCTTATGTCATTTACATAAAGAAGATAACAGCAAAGATGGAAGACATTGAGGAGCCATTCAAGCTTTGCAGAAGCTGACAGAAGCCTCAGCGGTGTGAAACCTCCAGGTAAAGAGGTAATCCTTGGAGTCGCAGGAGAGCCTTCTCACATCACAAGGCGCGTTGATCAAGGTCTTGGTGCCGTTGCATGCCCACTGTATCCTCGCCCTGCATGAGAACCCCTTGGACGTCAGCGGCACCGACGACTCCGACAGGTCGAGCATCACCCCTCCGCTGATCCTCCTTGATGCCAGCCGCATCCCGATCCTGTGGCCACCAACGGGAACCATCGAGTCGAGCCACGGGCACTCGGGCTGCCCGACCATCTCCTTGTAAGCAGAATTGGCCAGCCGGACCTGGTTCCGGGAGTCGGAGATTACCGCCGGGAGCAGGTCGGACTCCACCTCCTCCTCTACCTCCTCTCTTTTCTTTGTGGGGGCCGGCGGGGTGGGGCCGGTGTCAAGGGTGATGGGCCCGATGGTGATGCTCGAGCCCACGGGCCGGACGGGCTGCGGTACGATGACCTTGGGCTGCTGGAGCTTCTGAAGGAGGTCCCGTTCGACGGGGATTCCTCGTTGGGGGGCGACGGGGACGAGGTCCCGGTCGACGTCCGGTGAGGGGGTGGGTGGGAGGAGGGATAGGGTGAGGAGGTCGCCGGAGGTTTTGATGGGAGGCTTTTCGGGGGTGGAGAAGGTGGGGAGGAGGGGAAGCCCACGGGCGAGGCCCAGTTGGGCCGGGGTGGTGGAGGGGAGGAGTCGGGGGAAGAAGGGTGTGCGCGGCCGCTTAGAGGGGAGGGAGGCGAGGGTGGAGCGGCCGCGCTTGCGGGCGCGGCAGGGGCGGGCGCGAAGGTGGAGGGCGGCGGTGGCGGAGGCGAAGGAGGGGGAGGGGGAGTGGTGGTCGGATGGGCCGTCGGAGAGCGGGGGTAGGGCGGGCTTGGGGGCGATGGGCCGGAAGCGGGCCATGATCTCGTGGGTCTTGGCCACGTCGACGGCGGACTGGAGCATCGCCATGGCTCTCCCTCCCTCTCTCTCTTTCTCTCTCTCTGTCCACTGTGAGATGGGGGAGAAGAGAAGGGTGGTGGTGGGGGTTTTAGAGAGTGGGTGAACCAATGGGTGGAGGGCAACAGGACGAGGGTGGAGGAGGGCGGGGGAGGTGGCACGTGTGCGAGGGTTGGGTACGTGGAGAGGTGGGCTGTGGAAGGAGGACACGTAGGCTGGGAGTGGGGAGATTAAGGGATCCGTACTGTGATCGGGGTGGCAAAACGAGAAGGGTCTCTCTCTCTCTCTCTCTTTCTTCCGTGTCTCTTTGTTTGCTTCACTTTCTCTCTCTAAACATTTGCCGTCCGGGATGGGTTTTCTTGGGGCTGTTCAGGGGAGGCTTGTGGCTTCCAGCCAGGGGCCCCGGGGCTGTGGGCGGTGCAAACGAATGGGTGGAGGCCAAGTGTCATGGCGGAGTCCATGCGCGGCTACACATGCGAGGGGAATACAAGGGGGCTGGCGGTTTCGAATTGGACTGGGGTTTTGTCTCGCTCTGCCCGAGGGTTTACAGAGAGAGGGTGGGGATCTCTGGTGGTTGGCGGGTGGCAACTGATCGAGAGGGGTGGGAGAAGAAGCAAGAAGGGATGGTTGTCGGGAAGTGCGTTGGGGGGGGGGGGGGGGGGGGGGAGAGAGAGAGAGAGGCACCCAGCTGGTCGAGCAAGGTGTGGGGTCCGCATGGTTTTGGTGGGAGGGTGTGTTTGTGGGTGCTTTCAGTGTTTTGAGGGGAGGGATTGGTTGGTTGGGAATTTGGGCGTCACGTGGCAGCATGGTGAGGGACAAGTGGCTGGCTACGTCCTGGATTTGGACTTCGTGGTAAGCTGTTCCCCTGGCATCATGTACAATAGCCCGTTCCTTCAGTGACATATCGCTTGAATTGAATGTAGGACCGGAATTTTATTTTGGCCGTACAATAGAACAGTAAAACTGTATACTGAGGGACTCGTTTGGCTTGCAGAGAGAAAGAGAGAATAAATTCTTCTTGATTGAAATTTAAAAAAAAAAATTGAAAAATAATATTTTTATAAAAATAAATTTTTTATATTTTTTATAAAAAAATTTATATGTAATATAATTTTTTGATTTTTCCATAAAAAGGTATAGGATATTTTTCTATAAAAATATCTTAAAAGCAATGAATAAAATGAGATAAGTTTTTTTTTTTCTATTAACAATATAATAGATATTTTATATAGTTTATATAAAAAATAGTTGTTGAATTAAATATAAGATATTTTGAAATATTTTATTTTTTAATAGTTAATTAAATATATTAAAATTATTTTTTTAGACATTATATTGGACTTCCAACAAAAAAAAAAAACATTTCAATGAAAAAATTTTCTTTCAGCGAACAAAGTGAACTCATATCTTAACCTGATATTAAGGAAAAAGCTTTGGCTCATGCACTATGCATCAGAAAAAATCAATCAAATTTATATTTGTATAGACAATGTACCCATTGCTTATAGTTAAACAGAAAAATGGGTAATTTTATCCATTATGAAAAATAGAATCGAAAAGCAAAGTTAGAACAAAAAAGAATAATACTATGCTCATTTAGTTTATAAATGAATAAATAATCTTGGATCAAGGGTGCTTCCTTGTGGGGAATCGTAGAAGATCTAAAACACAAATTATGACTAGTTCATCAATCTTTACGAGCATTTTGCAGCATGTAGAGACCGACCCTTATGTGGAATCTGCGACCTGTGGATTAGCCTCTTTAATTTGCTTGTCCACTTTTGTAATCCTTGGATAGTTTGTCCATCATCCACCATGGGAATCACTAGACCATCAGAGTTGGTGGCCAGCGTAATAAACTTATCTAACCCATCAAACTGTGCTGAATCCTGATTTCTATGCCCAAAATGTTTTGCATAATTATCAAGAGCTCAAAAAATTGTTATAAAAAATTTATGTTTTATAAATGCTTTATAGGCATTGCAAAACATACAAAGTGTTCTCACTAGGACAAACCGTAGGTGCACGTTGGTTGACCTAGAATGGAGATGTTTACCGAGCAAAATTCAGTAGAACTTGTACATGATGGATGTAGGCAATTATCCCAAGAAGCAGATGTCATTGTTATTAGCAACATATAGATATGCTTAGCATTCATCATATCTTGTGTTGTATTTTTAGGTAAAAGCAACATATCAATATTATTTATTATCTCAATTTTTAGGGATGTCACTAAGCCCGGACTGTGCATTCACTACTCCTAGTTTGACCTTATCCTTCTGTTGTAATAACATCCAATTGTTATAACTGTCAAGCACAACAAAATATAAGAATGATGTTCACTTTATTTTTTTTGTCAGGGCTCAGCACAAGTGATATATTTCATTCTGATGGATTCCTTACCCTAAAAGAAAAGGAGAATAAAAAATACAAAATCATAGATAAATGCCAGCACAAGAGCTGAAAGGATGAAAGCCTCAAGCAAGCTTCGCACCGTATTTGATACAAGATACAACCTTGCCAAAGGCTACATCTTGTTTACAACTCCAGACTTGTTCTACTGTGGAGCACACCGTGGACTAGATATAAATTATTATTTTTTTAATTAAGAGGACATGACCATGAAAAATTGGCATCACCGACGATGAATAGAAAGTTAGCAAAAGAAGTGATTTTTTAGCCCAAACAGATACAACATTTTATTCAGAAAACAAGCGATATATGTTTTTTAACTCATTGGATGGTTTGATCACTTAAGCCCACAAAATACAAAGATATCATCTGTATGTGATTATATTCAGAAGATGTTGTGTGCATGTCATATTGGATTCCGGTGATGCAGCGAAATATAAATTTTAAAAATTTTACATGCAATTAAAAATAAATTTAACATTTAAACTAGAGTATCGGAACTCAAAAGCTCTAAGAACACCTTGATGATTGCAATCAAATACTATAAGTATGCATAACAAGAGAAGATTAGAAGTCATATACCATCATGAAGATCACGAACCAGTAATCTTAAGACTTCTATGAGATTCTAAAGTAGAAGCCCTCCAATGGTGATCCACACGGGACAGATCAGGGCTTTTCTCAATTTGATATGGTGCTGCAGCCTTCTTCCTAAATGCCCTGTTGATTGTCCTTCACAAGAACGGATTGCACCATCACTTGTATGCCTTTATGACCTCTACTAGGATCTCTCTAGGAACTATTTTCTAAAAGATCACACCATACAAAAATCAAATCAGATGTTCAATACTTGAACAATCTGATTTTAGGATAAGCATCTCATACTTTTCTTTTTATCTCATCTCTTCTTTTCCATTTTTCTTTCTCTCTTTTTCTTGTATTTATCTCAGATTTTTTTCATCATTTTTTTCTCATTTCCACGTCTAACTACAGCCCAAATTGGCACATTGAAATCAGGTGTAGCGCCCCCTTTAAATAGAAAAGGATGGGCGACACCATGGGACGCCAACTTTTGGCGTCTCTTAATCCTTACACGGTACAATTTAATTTTAACATGTAATCCAAAGGGATGGCATGGAATCAGAAGAGATTTATCTGCACAAGGACTCTTCTTCTGTGTAGGAAAAATAAAATGCCATCATATAGCGCGTGGAATTAAAGGGAGGGCATGAAAACTAAGAGACCATATCAATTAGGACTCTTCCATATACTCCAATGTATAAATATGGCATCCCATATAATTTGGCATTCAAACTCCTTGCCACATAATTTGGCATTCAAACTCTTCCTTCTCTTCCGTGCCCATAATTCTAAGAGCTATCTCATGACATGGAGAATTAAGAAACGCGTGGAGAAATAAAAGAAGGAATTAAGAGTTTGACATAAAATGGACTCTTCCATTTCTCGCACAAAAAAGTGGGCGTCCCAAAATGATTTTGGCGTAGAGTTCCTTCTCAGAGAAGGACTCCTCCTCTTCCATGCCCATATGTCCCAAGGCGCCATCTGATGGCATACAAAATTAAGGAACGTGTGGAATAAGTAAGGAAATTAAGATAAGTAAAGGAGAAGGACTCCTCTCCTTAAACGCCCAAAATAAATGTGACGTAACAAATATATTAGCGTGTAGTTTTGGTATGGAGATGGTTTAATCCATATGGAAAACTTCCATAAAATTCAGATAAACCAACTAATAAATTAGATAGTTCAAACCCAATCACATTAGGTCAAGACAACAAGTCTAGGTTAGCACAAACACCTTTGCACTGAACCCAATTGGAAACTTAGATTAATTCATATGTTAGCAATTCAATTAACCCATTAGATTTATAATAAATTCAAATAGATTGGACCAAGACCAAATCTCTATTGTGTGTGATCCATTAGATTTCAAATCTAGCCAGCAGTGGATCCAGACTCATGACATAATCCTAATCCGATTAGATTAGGTCAGCTCAAGAGTCCCAATCAACTAGGACTCTTTCTAATTAATTCTCGAATTAAATTTTTTTAATTCTGACGAGTCCATAAGTCAAGATTGACATTTAGCAACGTGTCATGATTAACTAAAAGATTTGAAATTTAGTAAAATACCAAAATTATCCTTCCATGGTGAGTTACCGTACAATTCAATCTTTTGATCATACAACATCCTGAAAAGATCATGTATATGAAAATATATCAAACCCAAATACCTATCCATATGTATCTCAATCTGATGATGATGACTCGGTTGATGAACCAGTAGAATTTTTTTTTACTGTTCATCCCTGCTCTGGCCAGAGACTCTCAGAGTCATCATCATATGAGATCACATAGGATGTTCTCTCCTCCTACAAAGAGTGATCGATTCCTTATTGATCACTCACAACCTCCATACATACTTCACTATATCCAGAATATCCCACACATATCTCATAGTGGTGTGCTAGGAAATAAACCAAAGTAAAGATCTATATACACAAGATACAATGGTGATCTCAGGTCAAAGGATCACATGCACCACTCCCACTGAAGAACCATCTGTTGACATACTGTAAGGCTCCATCAGATGTTCTTCCTGTGGATCAGTTCAGTGAACTCATTCTCTAATGAGCACCCACATCTTTGTATTAGTATCACCACATAAGTGATTGTGAGATCAACCACCCTCTCCATTGAGCATATATGGGATGTACCAGTCTTATCGGTATCATCGATTTTCAACTTGATGATCCAATGACTGAAAATATTTTAGATTGGAGCTATCAGGATTTTAGATCTCACTGGCATGATCTCATTATGGCCCTAAAATCATTGTCCTAATCTATGGGATTTATCATAATCATAAAAATATGATGCAGCAAATAATAAAATATAATATCTCATAAATAAAAATAACTAATGTCATGCAAATGAGTAGGAAGATATCACAGAAAAGTTCCTTCGCATCCTCATACGATTGGTTTGTAGGACACTATTCTTTCAATCTCCCACTTGCACTAAAGTCAATCGCCCTTATACTTGATGCCCATGCAATCAGGATGGCGAATACACTGCTACTGTATAAGGCTTAGTGAACTGATCCTATTATATTGTTCTTTATATGAACTCATTTTATGATCAAATCATGAATGAGGTGAAAGTGCCTAGGATGTGCATGGGTACCTAGTGAGACCACACCCAACTTAGTGATGCACCCTTTCATCAAGCAACTTTTCTTAGCACTCTTTACTAATAATATTTAACAGAGTTTAACACAATTTGCTATTTGAAACTTTTTTAATTCACTGCTCCTCAAGTACTTCTCAAGTACTTTAAGAATACTTTTCATGATTTTCATAAGATCCTATCATGGATGTGCCTAAAATCAATGATTATGCACAAGGCATAAACAACATCAGGCGAGGTACATTGAATATATGGATAAGTAAACTCCTTTACACCCATTCATGTTGAACCCCTTCAACATAAATTTTATGTACCTAGATTAAGATAAGCTCAGCATCCACTTACATCTGTCCCTGTAGATACCTAGTATATTGGATGCTTAACCCAAGT
This sequence comes from Elaeis guineensis, assembly GCF_000442705.2. Classification (NCBI taxonomy): domain Eukaryota; kingdom Viridiplantae; phylum Streptophyta; class Magnoliopsida; order Arecales; family Arecaceae; genus Elaeis; species Elaeis guineensis. Next base: position 62,287,580 of record NC_026005.2, on the reverse strand, counting down.
CTTTTTCCATGAAAATTTTTGTGATTAGCATATCATTGACCATGTGCAATATCGAGACTACCTTCCTAATATGTTGTCTGTCACCCACATACATAACTAAAAAATTAGTGGTACTCTCATTTATCTTCTTGTACACACATATGGTTCATCTATTTTTAATAAAGTCAAATATTTTGACTATCTCATCAAAAATAGAAGTACCATATCCTCAATACCTGCTTGAATCCATAAATGCATTTGCCTTCCATTAGAGACAAACTCTCTAGATGGTATGTGGCAATAGCAAAAATCTGGATAGACATCCCTGATAGCAACCTGTTGGGTCATACCCATAGGTGCTTCAACCATAGTCCATACTTGATTGATATACAGAGAGTTCAATTCGGATATCATGGTTTCAAGCCATCTGTCAGAGTCTCTACTCATGATAATTTTTAAATAGATCAAGAAAATATCATTCACAATAATGTATGGTGTATAGTCATTCTCAATGACAAACCCATGAGTGGTACATTACACACTCAGATTGACCTTCGATGAGGAGGTGTATGTCATAGTTGTGCCTTACCAATGAGTACATCTGGTCGAGGATCAACTTATAGACACTCCACAAGTTATGATAGTTCATAGGTCTTAAACTTTTCAAGTTCAATTATTCTCCTACTGTCCCCTGAGAATAATTTCTTTTTCTAAAAGGTAGCATACCTACTAATAAAACTTTTTTTGTCCAGTAGGGTGGTAGAAGCAGTATCATATATTACTCTTTAGAATAACCTATAAACATATATAAACTTATTCTAGCACAATTTTATGTACATCAATTCTTTTCACATAAGTTGGGCAACATGCCTTTTGTTCTTTCTCCATATCTCATATGGAATGCTAGTAACAGATTTTTATGATATCTAATTTAAAATATATACAGCAACTTTTAGGACATCTCCCCAGAATAAGATAATAAGTCTGTGAAGCAAATTTAAGGAACACACCATATCTCATATGAAGTGTCCATCTTTGGATCGAGGTATTATTGGTCTTCAAACTGTAGCGAAAATTCAGTGCAGGGGCAAAATGATAATTTTAAAATTTTTTCAAAATTACTATTTTACAGCGAAATTATTAATTAATCTCATTAATTAATACTAATTAATCCTACACTAGGATCTAAATATGATACAACAGCATGCATTTAAATTTAAAATTTAAATTTGAAACAGTAAATTTTTTACAGTTGATAAACACATAATTTAAGTCATTTAAAGCAGAAAATCATATTTAATTTATTTTATTTATTAAAAATTTGATGCTTCTTTTTATGTTTTACAGGAAAGATGATCGCCGATACAAAGAGTTCGATTCATAGATCAAAAAGACTCAAGTTTGAAGAAATTTGAACTTAAAATAAAATTAAAATAAAAGAAAGACGCATCCGGTATTATAGAAAATGAAGATACTATGCAAGGAATCCAAAAGGATACAGATGTCATTGTAAAGAAATAAAAGTTTCTTTTTGGTATGTGAAAAGATGGTTCACGTTGATTTTCTCTGGGCGGTTTCATGTGAATTCAAAGGCTGGCTGGCGCTTGTTTCACATGAATTCAAAACAAAGTGGTGCGCGTGGACGTGCTGACGCGGGACGCGGCGTGGACGTGGGGACGGGCGCTGACGCGGGTGTGGGCGCACGGCAGACGAGTTCAAAATAAGAAAAAAAATAATATTTAGAAATATTTTGAAAGATTTGTATTTTTTTAGTCCCACATCAGAAAATCATGTAAAACTTCTCCCCCCCTAATATCTATAAAAAGGCTTTTGTACTCCCATTAGAGGGGGAGCCCAGAAATTCTTCTAGAGCCTTGCATAGAGGAATAGAAAGGGACTACTTCATGAGCAGCTAGGCTGGCAGTCTCGGGAGTGGAGAAGAAATTTTGTAACGACACAGAGATGGTTTATTGTTCTAAACTTTCCTGTATTTCTTTATATGCAATAAAGATTATGTTTTTTATTTAAATTGTCATGAGTTCTTTAATTGTTCTCATTTATATGTTTTTATTTATGCTTTCTTGTTAGATTAATATTAGGAATAGCTTTAACTTTTCGGAGACGCGCCGTGATCTACGGATACGGGGCGTGCCGAGGAAAGAAGAGTTATTTACCTAATACTTTCCGGAGACGCGCCGTGATCTACGGGTACGGAGCGTACCGAGGAAAGATAGATATTTTTTCTAAGATTAATCGCATCCATTTAATTAAAAAAAAAAAAAAAAGAGATACAACTCTGCTAGTGCAAAGTGATTCAAAACTCCCAAGTTCTTTATTTTCTAATTATCTTAATTTTAAGATAATTTATTTTCTAAATCAAAAACAACGTTTCTTTCTTTTATCTTGCAATCTCAACTTAGCCCAAGGTCCCTGAGGATACGATCTCGACTCATCCTACCTACGTAGTGAGTAGAATTATTTTTGGTGCTATCAACGACTACGCATCAAATTTTGGCGCCGTTGCCGGGGATCTTGGCACGGTTGAATTAAAAAATTGAAATTTTTTTTAAAAAAAAAAAATACTTTTCAGTTTTTATTTCTCGTTTTAAATTTTTTTTCAGTGCTTTCTAGCTAGATAATCTTATTTGCATAATTACAGAATTACCTTGCATAACTAATTTACTACTTAGGAATTTTGCTGCTTAGAATAATTTGCTACTTTTCATAGCCCAGTGATTTATTGCTTTTTAGACTTAATCACTTAAATTTATTTTCTTGCAAAACTAAAAAAAAAAATTAAAAAAAAATATATAAAAAGATAAAATTATAAAAAAAAAATTAAAAAAAAAATATATATAAAAAGATAAAATTATAAAAAAAAAAAACCACTGACATTTCATAACACTTAACTAAAATAGCGTAACCTCAAGTATAAAAATTTCTAACTTGATTGGACACCTTGTTTTTTTGCATTGCATCTCCATAATTAATCTTAAGGGCAATAACCCATTAACCAGATAAGGTGGGGATTTGATCACCCTTCTTTGGTCCACAAATCACTCCCTTGCATTTGCATAACCTAGACCTTAATTTAAAATCAACTAGACGTCAGCCCTAGGAATTTCGAGCTCAATAGGATAAGAAAGCTCTAGAGTTGAACCGAGTGCGGATTGGTTAATTGCTCGGTGTCTAAGGCAAGTTGTTAAAGAAAGTGGTTTTCAATTGGTTCCGTTGACTGACCTGGCCAACTTAGTTGGTGTCTAAGGAAAGCAACGAGCAGGGAACCTCCCACATCTTACGCTTACCTAGCCGAGTCAGTTAGTCAGTCTTGAGCTTGGAGTGCTCAAAAGCAATATTGAAAGTTAGGAGCTGTCTAGATCTAAGTTAACCTTAGGATAGAGAGTCTATGATTGTTTAAGTTGATTGCAATTAACATCAAACATTAATTAATTTCTCCCTTTTCATAGATTTAAGATTCTTAGGTTCTTCTCTTTAGATTTTCTTCATTCTTTTCTCACTTTATTATAAAAATATATATTATAAAAAAAAAAAAAATTCTGTGTGTGCTCTACAGTATAATTGTAAGGTGTATGCTTGACCGTAGATCGTTACGACCAGAAATCCAACCTTTTGATCCAGAAATAGAAAGAACTCTTAGAGCCAACAGACATAAAAAGATGGACCGAAATCAGGAGAATGATCCACCCAAGCAATTGAAGGAGTACTTTACTCCTTCCACATATACCTACTCTCCTTGTATTCAAGTGCCCCTGTGGAGGCCACTCAATATGAAATTAAGTCCAGTATAATCCAAATGTTACCTTCATTTTATGGACTTAGTAATAAAGACCCTTATAAACATCTTGAAGAATTTCTTGAGATATGCTCAACTGTCAAAATTCACAACTTCTCCGATGATGCTCTTAGGTTGAAATTATTTCCTTTTTTACTTAAGGACAAAGCCAAATACTGGCTACATACTTTGGATTCCATGACTATATCAACCTGGGACCAGCTGCAAGGAGAGTTTCTCAAGAAATATTTTTTCATAGGAAAAACTAATCAAATAAGGAAAGCCATAACTAGTTTTTTTCAATTAGATGGAGAAATGTTTCATGAAACATGAGAGAGATTAAAAGACCTTATTAGAAAATATCCCCATCATGCTGTACCCAAGTGGCAGTTAATCCAATATTTTTATGATGGGCTCTCTGAAAGACATCGACAAATGGTCGATGCATCATGCGGTGGGATATTTATGCTGAAAAGTGAGGATGAGGCATGGCAACTGTTTGAAATTTTAAGTGAAAATTCATTACATCATATGTCTGCCTCTATTAGAGATAAACCCATGTTAAACTCAAAAAAAGGTGGAATATATGAAGTAGGAAATGCCATAGATATCCATCAAAAGGTAGATGAACTGTCCCAAAAATTAGATCGTCTTCTAAACACTGGACAATCCCCGATTCCACCTAATCCAATCCAAGAAGTTTGTGCATTGTGTGCAAGTCCGAACCATTTTGTTAGTGAATGCCCAGCCGCACCCCAATTTCCTGAGTTTGTGCACGAGCAGGTTCAGCAAGTCCAACAAGCTCACAGACCAGGAAACGATCCATATTCGAACACTTATAACCCCGGCTGGAGAAACCATCCAAATTTTTCCTGGAGACCACAACCAGTGGTTGGTCCTGCCACACCTCGACCTCAATATCAAGACCCAACATATAGGCATGGACCATACCATCAATTTCAAAATATTCCTCAACCGTCTACTACTGGTCACAGCTCAGCTTTTGAGGAAAAAGTCCTGAAAGCACTAGAAAGATTAGAAGTCAACACTCAGACCCTTAACTCCCACACACAATCCATTGCTAAGCTAGAGACCCAAATAGGTCAACTAGCAACTGCATTCAGTAGGAGGGAAGGAGAAAAATTACCTAGCCAACCAGAGAGCAACCCAAGAGGGCAATTTGTGATTGAGAGTTCTAATACCCCAGAAGCTTTTTCTGAACATGCCAAATCAATCATGACTCTGAGAAGTGAGAAGGTCATTGAACACACTAGTAAAACCAATGAGACCGACCCTAAATCTCTAACCGAATCCAAATCACCCAAGAACAAGGAGGACCTGAAAAGAGAGAAGGAACCAACTGCACCGGAATCATCTTACTTGCCTAAAGCCCCATTTCCGGATGCCCTGAAAGCCCCTATTCCTGCAGATAAGAAGGGAGAAAAACTCGATGAGATGTTGGAATTGTTTAAGCAAGTCCAAATTAATCTTCCCCTTCTAGATGCAATCAAATAGGTCCCTGCTTATGCCAAATTTTTGAAGGATTTGTGCATCCAAAAACGTAAATCTAGATCACAAATCCCAAAGAAAGTACGTCTCACTGAACAGGCTAGTTCTGTCTTCCAGCATGCCACTCCTCCAAAGCTTAAGGACCCAGGAGCCCCCATCATTTTCTGTGTTATAGGAGATTATCACATTGAAAAAGTTCTTCTGGATTTAGGGGCAAGTGTGAATCTTTTACCTAGTTCGGTGTATGAACTTTTTAGATTTGGAGAACTGAAACCCACATCAGTCACACTGCAATTAGCCGACAGATCAATTAAAGAACCACATGGAATGCTTGAGGATGTCTTGGTCAAGGTAGATGAGTTTTACTTTTCAGTTGATTTTCTGGTTCTCGATATGGAATTAAGTGGCAACCCCAGACAAATTTCCATTATCTTAGGACGACCCTTCCTAGCTACGGCAAATGCATGCATTAATTGTAGGACAGGAGTCATGGACGTATCGTTTGGGAATAAGAAACTAAGACTGAATGTGTTTGGTGCTTCCCAAGGACCATCAATGGATAGTTGCTTCGAAGTAGATACACTAGAAGATATTATAGAAGATGCAACACCCATAATTCTAGCACCAGACCCCTTAGATACTTGCTTGGCTCACTTTGGAGTGTGTGACTTTGAGGAATATATAAAAGAAGTTAACATCTTGTTAGATACACCACATGATAAAACCACTCCTCCATGGACAATCAAGTATGAGCCATTGCCCACATTAGCCAGTACACCAATAGTCCCATCTTTAGAATCACCACCTACGTTAGAATTGAAACCTCTTCCTGCTACGCTTAAATATGTATTTTTAGGACTCAATGACACCCTCCCGGCAATCATTGCATCAGATTTGACCCCTAATCAGGAAGCACAATTGGTTGGTATTCTGAAGGAACACAAAGAGGCTATCGGTTGGTCCATTGCCGATTTAAAAGGAATTGACCCCTCCATTTGCATGCACCATATTCATTTTGAGGAACATGCCAAACCCCATCGAGATATACAGAGGAGATTGAACCCAAACATGCGTGAAGTAGTAAAGAAAGAGGTGGTAAAGTGGTTAGATGCTGGAATCATCTACCCCATATCCGATAGTAAATGGGTTAGTCCCACTCAAGTAGTACCTAAGAAATCTGGTATTACTGTGGTGGAGAACGAAGAAGGTGAACTACTTCCAACTCGCATATCATCTGGATGGCGAGTATGCATAGATTATAGAAAACTGAATGCCGTTACTAGGAAGGATCATTTTTCATTGCCCTTCATCGATCAAATCCTAGAACGGTTAGCAGGACAAAGTTTCTACTATTTTCTTGATGGTTATTCAGGGTACAATCAAGTACCTGTATTTCCGGATGATCAAGAAAAGACTACCTTCACCTGCCCCTATGGCACCTTCGCTTTTCGGCGTATGCCATTCGGGCTTTGCAATGCACCCGCTACATTTCAACGGTGCATACTGGCCATTTTTTCGGATATGGTGGACAAATGTCTTGAAGTTTTTATGGATGATTTTTCTGTATTTGGAACCACCTTTGAGGATTGTCTCCATAATCTTTCCAAAGTTCTTAAACGGTGTATGGAGATAAATCTTGTCCTAAGTTGGGAAAAGAGCCATTTCATGGTGCGGAAAGGAATTGTATTAGGACATATTATTTCTGAAAAAGGGATCGAGGTAGATAAAGCCAAAGTTGAGGTTATTTCAAAACTACCACCCCCTACTTCGGTCCGACAAATACGATCTTTCTTAGGTCATGCCGGATTTTATAGACGCTTCATCAAAGACTTTAGCAAGATTTCAAGACCCTTGTGCAATCTGTTGGCCAAGGATACACCATTTGTCTTTGATGAAGACTGTTTGAAAGCGTTCAACACATTACGAACAGCACTGACAACAGCACCCATAATAAAACCCCCTGACTGGTCCATTCCATTTGAGATTATGTGTGATGCCTCTGACTTTGCAATAGGTGCCGTCTTAGGCCAAAAAATCAATAAGGAGCCACATGTGATCTATTATGCTAGCAAGACTCTTTTTGATGCCCAATTAAACTACACCACAATAGAAAAAGAGCTACTAGCAGTAGTGTTTGCCCTTGAAAAATTTTGCTCATATCTGTTAGGGTCTAAGGTTCTAGTTTACTCTGATCATGCGACTCTGAAACATCTCCTCTCAAAGAAAGATACTAAACCACGTTTGATCAGATGGATCCTTCTTTTACAAGAATTTGATCAGGAAATCCGAGATAAGAAGGGTTCTGAGAATGTGGTAGCTGATCACATCTCCAGGATCTTAGTTGAACACACGATAGGCATAGATGAGGTCAAAGAAAAATTTCCTGACGAACAACTTTTTGCAATCTCTTCTAGCCATCCTCCATGGTTTGCCCATATTGTCAATTACTTATCAACAGGACAAGTACCTTCTCACTGGACAAAACAAGAAAAGGATCGATTTTTCTCGCAAATTAAACATTATTTCTGGGAAGACCCTGAACTATTCAAATACTGTTCTGACCAAGTTATTCGCCGTTGTGTCCCCGAGAGTGAATTCCAAATCATTCTCACTTTTTGCCATTCTTCGGCATGTGGGGGATATTTTAGTGGAAGAAAAACTGCAGCAAAAGTACTGCAGAGTGGGTTTTATTGGCCAACGCTTTTCAAGGATGCACATGAATTTGGCCGAAGTTGTCTGCGATGTCAGCAAACAGAAAATTTATCCAAGAAGGATATGATGCCGCTGACCCCCATTTTAGTAGTAGAAATTTTTGATGTTTGGGGGATTGATTTCATGGGACCTTTTCCAGCCTCATTTGGATTTGAATATATTCTAGTGGCAGTTGATTACATATCAAAATGGGTGGAGGCAATAGCTACACGGACTAATGATAATAAAATTATAATTAGTTTTATCCAACGAAACATCATTAGTCGATTTGGCTTCCCAAAGGTGATCATTAGTGATGGGGTGACTCATTTTACGAATAAATATTTTGAAGCACTTATGAAAAAATATAATATTTCACACAAAGTGGCCACACCATATCACCCCCAAACTAATGGTCAGGTAGAGGTGTCAAATAGGGAGATTAAACATATCCTAGAAAAGACGGTTAGGCCCGATAGAAAGGATTGGTCTCTTCGCTTAGACGATGCATTATGGACTTACCGTACTGCTTTTAAAACACCCATAGGAATGTCTCCCTATCGACTTGTATTCGGAAAAGCTTGTCATTTGCCGGTGGAATTGGAACATCGTGCATTTTGGGCCATACGGCAATTTAACTTTGATATGAAAAATGCAGGTTCCAATAGGAGACTCCAATTAAATGAACTTGAAGAGCTACGCAATGAAGCATATGAGAGTGTCAAAATTTATAAGGCTCGAACTAAAGCATATCATGATAAATTTATTGCACGAAAAATGTTCGAGCCTAATCAAAAAGTTTGGCTCTTCAATTCTAGGTTGCGTCTGTTTCCTGAAAAACTTCGCTCACATTGGGACAGACCTTTCATTGTAACTCAGGTATTTCCTCATGGAGCTATAGAAGTCCAAAATCCTAAACAGGAGAACACTTTTAAAGTGAATGGTCAGCGATTAAAACCTTACATAGATGGAATTAGTGATGGAGAATTAATTGAATCTGTTGATTTAGTGGATCCAAAACTGCCATAATACTCAATTCAGTCTGGCTGAAGACGTAAAACTTAGCACTTGTTGGGAGGTAACCCAACGATTTCATATTTTTTTTACTTTATCGTAGATGCAGGAATTTAGAACAAGAGCCTATTAATCAATGAAGCTATCTTCAACTTCCAAAGCAAAATTATCCCAGGTGCACTCTCTCCTTTTATTTTCTTTGCTTTTCTACTCCATTGAGGACAATGTAGATTAAGTTGGGGGGGGAGAAAATTAATCAAATCCTCGAGTATGGTCAGAAATAATTAGTTTTGTGGATTCAAATTTTATTAGGCATCCTAATAAATGAATGATTAACGGTCAAGATAATTTTAGAGATACTGAGAAATAAATTATTAAGAAAATCCAATGAATGGTAGGGTTTAAACTAGATCAAATTTTAGGAGTGATTCTACAAACCCTCTTCTTACTGATCTCAATAAAGAATCTGCTTCATGAGAAATTGGGTGGAAAGATTGAGGTATGCAAAAAAAAAAAAAAAATTCTCCTTAAAAAAAAAAAAAAAACATTGGTTTCCTACTGAGTAACCGGGCCCTTTCGCCTAAGTAAGCATTGTGGTTCGCGTAAAAAGGTAGGCAATATTATATAATAAAATAATAATAATAATAATAATAATAATATATATATTAAGGAGACTAAATTGCAAGAAGATAATAAACCTATTTCCCATTAAGTTAGAGGATTTAAAGAGTAAAGTGGGGAGTTGGTGAAAGAAAAGTTCTGAAATTTCTTTAGTTAATACTCAACCACTAATTGGGTCAAATTGATAATCCAATGAAATATCTCTTTAATGGTCTGACCAAGTATCATCTACCTTTTGGGATGCCTAACCTAATTTTTGATTCAAAATTGAGTCAGTACACAATACTGATATATCTATTTTACTCGAGGACGAGCAAAATTTAAGTTGGGGGGTGTGATAAACACATAATTTAAGTCATTTAAAGCAGAAAATCATATTTAATTTATTTTATTTATTAAGAATTTGATGCTTCTTTTTATATTTTACAGGAAAGATGATCGCCGATACAAAGAGTCCAATTCATAGATCAAAAAGACTCAAGTTTGAAGAAATTTGGACTTAAAATAAAATTAAAATAAAAGAAAGACGCATCCGATATTATAGAAAATGAAGATACTATGCAAGAAATCCAAAAGGATACAGATGTCATTGTAAAGAAACAAAAGTTTCTTTTTGGTATGTGAAAAGATGGTTCACGTTGATTTTCTCTGGGCGGTTTCACGTGAATTCAAAGGCTGGCTGGCGCTTGTTTCACATGAATTCAAAACAAAATGGTGCGCGTGGACGTACTGACGCGGGACGTGACGTGGACGCGGGGACGGGCGCTGACGCGGGTGTGGGCGCACGGCAGACGAGTTCAAAATAAGAAAAAAAATAATATTTAGAAATGTTTTGAAAGATTTGTATTTTTTTAGTCCCACATCGGAAAATCATGTAAAACTCCTCCCCTCTAATATCTATAAAAAGGCTTTTGTACTCCCATTAGAGGGGGAGCCCAGAAATTCTTCTAGAGCCTTGCATAGAGGAATAGAAAGGGACTACTTCATGAGCAGCTAGGCTGGCAGTCTCGGGAGTGGAGAAGAAATTTTGTAACGACACAGAGATGGTTTATTGTTCTAAACTTTCCTGTATTTCTTTATATGCAATAAAGATTATATTTTTTATTTAAATTGTCATGAGTTCTTTAATTGTTCTCATTTATATATTTTTATTTATGCTTTCTTGTTAGATTAATATTAGAAATAGCTTTTACTTTTCAGAGATGCGCCGTGATCTACGGATACGGGGCGTGCCGAGGAAAGAAGAGTTATTTACCCAATACTTTTTGGAGACGCACCGTGATCTACGGGTACGGAGCGTGCCGAAAAAAGATAGGTATTTTTTCTAAGATTAATCGCATCCATTTAATTTAAAAAAAAAAAAAAGAAAAAGAGATACAACTCTGCTAGTGCAAAGTGATTCAAAACTCCCAAGTTCTTTATTTTCTAATTACCTTAATTTTAAGATAATTTATTTTTTAAATCAAAAACAATATTTCTTTCTTTTATCTTGCAATCTCAACTTAGCCTAAGGTCCCTGAGGATACGATCTCGACTCATCCTACCTACGTAGTGAGTAGAGTTATTTTTGGTGCTATCAATGACTACGCATCAACAGTACTGTATTCAGAACACATCACCTTTTGCGGGTAGTCGATCACCATAATCTGATCACCGTCGGGGGGCTCTGATCGTCACGTCACAGCCACACTAGTATCTGACCTCTACAGATCGTCCACACGAAGCTCCCGTCTGATCGGCTCCTCACGAATGCTAGTTCGTGATTTCACCCTTTTGATGGCTGATGTTGATCGAACTCCTTCGATCGATGTGTGCCGACTCCTTGGATACTCTGGATCGTCTGCACGATTGGTTGAGAGGCTGATGGATCTCTTCCTGAAATTTGGTGGACTCACGACACTCATGGCACACCAATCTCACTTCCCAAACCCTAGGTAGAAACCCTAGGGTACACACCAAAAACCCTGCGCCTAATTTTCTTTCTTTTCTTTCTTTTTCTCTCGGAAGGTTTTGGACCTTCACCTCATGCACAAGGCTTCCTCACGCCCCACTTTCTTTCTCAAAATTTTTCTACGCACGCCCCACCTCCCTATCTCTTTTAAAATAGTTCAAAACGTGTCTTATCCGCGTGAGAGGATAAAGACAAGTGGTTACACATTTGAATTCAAATCAAATTTGAATTCAAATGAAATCCAACTCATCCCTATCCACTTGTGGCATGAGAAGAGAAGGGCGTGGACTCTTTGTGCGTGGAAAGGTTTCACGAGAAACTCTTTCTCGTGTGAATTATGTGGCGCACAAGATGGATAAGTTTGAAGGCAAAAAAGATAAGTTATCCATTCAAATTCAAACACGCTTTGAATTTGAATGGTTAACTAATCAGCTTTATCCATCCATATTGGCGCACAAGAGTAGGCATGAGAAGGGCTTTGTGTGAGAAAAAATTCATGAGAAGTTTCTTCTCGTGAATTCAAATGGGCGCAGAGATTTAAGGTGGTGCAGGGATTCAAATTCAAATGGTGGTTTGATCTTAATTGAACCAACCTAATCAAAATAAGTTAAGCACAATTAGACTAAATTAAACCCAACTTAATTAGGCTTAATTAGGCTTAATAAAATTTTAATCAAATCAGAAATTGACTAAGCCCAACCCCTGATCAAATCAGGGACCAAACCATCTCGACGATTAGGTCAACTCTTAACCTAATCGGGTCAAACCCAACTGAATCCAATTCAATTGAACTTGATCCAAAAATAATTACTCAATCAAATTGAGTTAATTAGCGATCAAATCACTAATTAAAATCTCTCATAATTATTGAGTCCAAATCCGATGGGCAATCGGGTATCAAAGTCCATCAATATGAAACCTTGATCGAAGAGTTCAAATTTCAAATTCAAAATTTGAAGTTCAAAATTTTGACCCCGGTACCCAAAATGTGTGTAACTCATGATCAGAGAATCCTAATTCTCAATCATAGAGTTCCAGACACATAAGACTCATAATCAGCCATCAGATCAGAAAGGAACCTCTAATGTGTGTGACCCCGCAGGTTTGAACCTAAGCCGGTAGCACAGGAACCAATTCCTGTACTAATCGAAGTGACCATCTAGCAATGGTACCCGACGATCGGATAGGTCAAATAGTCGCAATCGCAACATTCAGAACCTACGTGAATATGGTTACCGTATAATTCATCCCTTTTGACCCCTGTGTTTAGGACGACTCAGGGTTAAACTGTCAACCCTGATGAGATCATCCGAGTCGTGTTCAACTCAATTAGTCCTGTGACTCCTCACTAGGACTACCCTGGCCAAGATTTTGCTAAATTAAAATATGACTGTACACAGCTCCTGAACTGGAGTGGTCAATCCCATCTTGACATACGCACCGACAAGTCAAGTACTTGACTACACCCAGCAGCCTTCCGTCACTGAATTAGAAATTTAGGTAGTACAGTGCCTAAGTGCAGTGAGTTGCTTGCAAGTCACCGTGGCGGTCTCAGGTCGGAGGGACATTTATATCCATATCCCATCGGAGCAAATCTTAACAGCAGAAATAGCTCCGGAGTCGGTCACGTTCAGTGCAGATGTACCATTACATCTCACCTGTATTCCATACCAGTGTCTCCACACTCCTTGGTTATGAGGACAACCAACCCATATAGCACACAACGATCTATGCTCGATAAACGTTGTCGTCCTTGGTAACAACGTATCATTTGGTCACGAATAGGTTTAAGGACTAAGCGACAAATCCTCCTTTGTCGAATCTAAATAGTCCTAAGGACTTCACCACAACACAGGAGTTCATTAGAAGATGAAATATTTGTGATGAAAAAATATCAAAATAATTTTTATTTATTTATAATTCATGTACTAATATAAAAGGAGCACAACCGTCAACAGGCTGACGATTGGCTTTGTGACACTATTCCCAACAATCTTCCACTTGACCTAAAGCCAATCGGTGCAGTATCTAGTACCCATCTTCGACTTATAGTCGTTGAACTCCTTCACCGCAATGGCTTTAGTGAATGGGTCGGTCAGGTTCTCCTTTCCGTCGATCTTCTAAAGGTCGACGTTACCTCGATCCACGATCTCCCGGATGAGATGGTAGCGGTGCAGAATATGCTTCGTCCACTGGTGTGCCTTCGGTTCCTTCGCCTGAGCAATGGCTCCAGAGCTGTCACAGTAGAGCAAAACTGGACCAACAAGGGAGGGTGCTACTCCAAGCTCAATGATGAATTTTTTCAGCCACACCGCTTCTTTGGTAGCATCTGATGCAGCAATATACTCTGCCTCGCATACTGAATCAGCCACAGTGTGCTGTTTGGAACTCTTCCAGCAGACAGCCCCACCATTAAGGATAAAAATAAATCCTGACACACTCTTGCTGTCATCGCGATCAGACTGAAAACTAGAGTCTGTAAACCCTATAAGTCTCAAGTCTGATTCACCATAAAAAAACCACTGATCTTTAGTATTTCTTAAATACTTCAGAATATTTTTAACAACCTTCCAGTAATTCTCCCCTGGATCAGATTGGTATCTACTCACTAACCCTAGTGAGTATGCCATATCTGGTCGTGTACATGTCATGGCATACATGATAGATCCCACTGTCGAAGCATATGGAATCCTACCCATACGCTCTCTCTTGAGGTGTTGTCGGACAATCTCTTTTCGAGAGAGAAATTCCATGGCCTATCGGTAGATAGCCTTTCTTGAAATTCTCCATGCTGAACCTTTTCAGCATTGTATCAATGTACGTGGACTGGGATAAGTCAAGCAACCTTTTGGATCTATCCCTATAGATCCTCATCCCTAGGATGTAGGAAGCTTCTCCCAGATCCTTCATGGAGAACTGTGATGATAGCCAAATCTTTATTCTCTGTAATGCAGGGACATCATTTCCGATTAAGAGAATGTCATCCACATACAATACAAGAAATACTACTACTGGACCATTAGCCCACTTATAAATGCAGGGCTCTTCTTCGTTCTTAACGAAGCTATACATTTTGATTGTCCTATCAAAACGTATGTTCCAACTCCGAGATGCCTGCTTAAGTCCATAAATGGACCTTTGTAGCTTGCATACCTTAGACTCATCTGTGGATGTGAACCCTTCAGGTTGTATCATATACACCTCTTCATCCAGCTCTTCGTTTAGAAAAACTGTCTTCATATCCATCTGCTAGATTTCATAGTCTAGATGGGCAGCTATCGCAAGCATAATCCGAATGGATTTAAGCATTGCCACAGGAGAAAATATCTCATCATAGTCTATACCATAACGTTGACGATATCCCTTGGCAACCAGACAGACTTTATAGGTCTCTACCTTTCCGTCTGCACCCCTCTTCCTCTTGAAGACCCACTTATACCCTATGGGTTTCACTCCTTCGGGTGAGTCAACCAATGTCCACACATCGTTGACCTTCATGGACTCCATTTCAGATTTCATGGCCTCTAGCCATTTCTCAGAATCAGGTCTCTGCATTGCATCCATGTAGGTGATCGGATCCTCATCGTTTTCATCAAGTTCGACAGGATCGCCATCCCGGATAAAGAAACCATTGTATCTGTCCGATTGATGTGGTACTCTACCAGACCGCCTTAAGGGTGCATAATCAATGGGCTCCAGATCTGATCTAATCAAATCTGATTCAGGTTCAGTAACATGTGTTGGATTTTCCACCTGTCGAACTTCGTCAAGTTCGACCTTAGAGGCAACAGTTCCTTCATTAAGGAACTCCTTTTCTAAAAAGATTGCCTTAAGGCTGACAAACACCTTTTGCTCATCAGCAAGGTAGAAATAATACCCTTTGGTCTCTTTTGGGTACCCTATAAAATTACACTTGTCAGACCTAGGTCCAAGCTTGTCTGTAATTAAACATTTAACATAAGTCGGACACCCCCAAATCCTAAGGTGCGAGAGTACTGGCTTACATCCTATCCATATCTCATATGGCGTTTTGGCTACAGACTTACTCGAAACTCTATTTAGAAGGTAACAAGCCGATTCGAGCGCATATCTCCAGAGGAAGATCGGCAGACCAGCAAACCCCATCATGGATCGAACCATGTCCAATAAGGTCCGATTCCTCCTTTCAGACACACCATTATGCTGTGGTGTTTCAGGAGGAGTCTACTGAGAGAGAATCTCATTCTCCCCTAGATACGTCAGAAACTCATTAGAAAGGTATTCACCTCCTCGATCAGATCGAAGAATTTTAATACACTTCCCAGTTTATTTTTCTACCTCATTTCGGAATAGTTTGAACATTTCAAATGACTCCGACTTATGCTTCATTAAGTAGACATACCCATACCTCGATAGGTCGTCTGTGAAGGTTATGAAGTAGAAATATCCACCTCTTGCACTTGAGCCTATAGGTCCACATACATCAGAATGTACCAGACCCAAGAGTTCACTGGCTCGCTCACCTTTTCCAGTAAAAGATGACTTGGTCATCTTTTCAAGAAGACAAGACTCATAGGTTGGAAGTGATTCACAATCACCAAGTTCAAGAATTCCTTCTTGAGCCAACCTGTTTATCTTGTTCTTATTGATATGACCTAGCCTACAGTGCCAAAGGTAGATTTCTGACACATTATCTATTCTAGGGCGTTTACCGAAGTTTTGAACCACATTGACAGGCTGTGATAGTAAGTGTTGGTGCAAAAATCCGCCTGCGCCAGAGAAGTTAGAGTTGTGGGGGTCGCGGTCGTCGCCGAGACCTGCAAAAGAAGTCTAAACCGGAGGTGGGGTTGCTCCGACAAGATCCTCCGACGCTCAAGTCAGTTCTCTGCCTCAACAAGAATGGAGTGCTCGAACGAAAATTTTAGCAGAGTTTCTAGGTAACAATGAGAGCTTAGAGAATAACGTATCTGGGGTCCCCCCTTTTATAGGCGGAGGGGGCAACAGACTGATAGCGATATCTGTAACCGTCTGACAGTGGGCTGCCCAGAGTCAGGAGGAGTTTGTTGCGGAGAGTAGTGGAGTGAAATCGTGGCTATCACCGGGACATGCCACGTGGAGTCTATCGTGGGGAGTGGAGTGGCGTCCGTTATCGCGACTTGCTAGAGGATGGAAGAATCGCGCGGCATCCGTCACAGGAAGTGGAGCAGGATCGTAGGCATCATAGCGGTTGGCTAGGGAGTAATGGAGCTGCATGGAATCCGTCGCAGGAAGTGGAGCAGAGTCGTGGCCGTTACTACGGCCACGCCAGGGAGTGCAGGCCTGTCGGCCGAAGCTCGACTGGAGTGTCTGGCGGGAAGAGGTGGTTAGCTACCCATTCTAGAGGAGCCCGGAGTCCGGCTCTCGTGGGAGTCCGGATGGAGTCTTCCGGCAGCCGAAGCTGGAGGCGAGATCTGGCTCCCGTAGGAGCCTGGGCAAAGTCCACCTGCAATCAAAGTCAGGGGTGAAGTCCGGCTCCCTTAGGAGTCTGGACGAAGTTTACCAGCAATCGGGGTCGAGGATGGAGCCTGACTCTCGTAGGAGTCTGGGCGAAGCCTCTCCACAGTCGAGGTCGGGGATGAGATCCGGCTCCCGTAGGAGTCCGGGCTGAGTCTACCTGCAATCAAAGTCAGGGGTGAAGTCCGGCTCCCTTAGGAGTCCGGATGAAGTTTACCAGCAATCGGGGTCATGGGTGGAGCCCAGCTCCCGTAGGAGTCCGGGCGGAGTCTTCCCGCAGCTGGAGCTGGAGACGAGGTCTGGCTCCCGTAGGAGCCCGGGCGAAGTCCACCTGCAATCAAAATCAGGGGTGAAGTCCGACTCCCTTAGGAGTCCGGACGAAGTTTACCAGCAGTCGGGGTCGTGGGTGGAGCCTGGCTCCCGTAGGAGTCCGGACGAAGTCCGCGTGTGACCGAAATTGAGAATGAGGCCCGGCTCCCGTAGGAGTCTGGGCTGAGTCTACCTGCAATCAAAGTCAGGGGTGAAGTCCGGCTCCCTTAGGTGTCCGGATGAAGTTTAGCAGCAATCGGGGTCGAGGACGGAGCCCGACTCCCATAGGAGTCTGGGCGAAGCCTCTCCGCAGTCGAGGTCGGGGACGAGATCCGGCTCCCGTAGGAGTCCGGGCTGAGTCTACCTGCAATCAAAGTTAGGGGTGAAGTCCGGCTCTCTTAGGAGTCCGGATGAAGTTTACCAGCAATCGGGGTCGTGGGTGGAGCCCGGCTCCCGTAGGAGTCCGGACGGAGTCTTCCCACAGCTGGAGCTGGAGACGAGGTCTGGCTCCCGTAGGAGCCCGGGCGAAGTCCACCTGCAATCAAAATCAGGGGTGAAGTCCGGCTCCCTTAGGAGTCTGGACAAAGTTTACCAGCAATCGAGGTCGTGGGTGGAGCCCGGCTCCCGTAGGAGTCCGGGCGAAGTCCGCGTGCGGTCGAAATTGGGAACGAGGCCCGGCTCCCATAGGAGTCCGGGCGGAGTCTTCCCGCAGCTGGAGCTGGAGACGAGATCTGGCTCCCGTAGGAGCCCGGGCTGAAATATGGTAGTTGTAGGAATCTACCGTTGGAGAAGTTCAGCCATTGGCAAAGTCCGGGGTAGTTCGGATTGGAGTTGAACCTGGCTGGAAGAAGTCTGGAAGGGATTTGGGGAACAGCTGATATTAGAAAGTCGGCTGGTGGCGGAGCTTAGTGAGCGCTTAGGACGGCTTAATAGATAACTGGGGGAACTCATGTTGAAGGAGCTCGGGTGGTGTAGTGGGAGTTCGTCCGTCGGGAAAATTCAGTCAGCACTGTGGGAATCCGGCTGTTGGAGAAGTCCGGAGAGATACCATTTGCGGTCGAAAGTCGGAGGAGTCATGGGAGGGTCAATCCTGTTAAGAACTTCGGCTGAGGGTATTTTATACCCAACACCAGTCCCCCTACTTTCGAGTTCGAATTTCGAATGAAGAAAGTACAGAAAGATTGTCACAGCCGAAGTTGCTCCCTCGATGTCCGCGCGCAATCGTCCTCAGATATTTTGGCATTTAATGTGCGTGCGCTGGAGTCTTTTCAAATCGAGGCGATCCGAAGAGGCTCTTTTGGAACCTGCAGTGAAACGGTGCTTAAGGCATGACGCAATAAAGGCACTATCAGCCGTCTGCCACTTTTTAACCGCCCGCTGTGGTGAGTGAGACACACGGCGAAAAGAGACCGGCTAGAGGGGATTCGCAATCGTCATTATGCCGGATCTCAGGGCCTATTTAAACCCGCACTCCTCCAAGAGTCTCGCTCTATCCGACGGTCTCGTTCTGACATCCTTCTTCTTCCTGAGAACTTCAATTTTTCTCAGCGCCCTTTCCAGCCTTAGGCGTTCCTCGAGCTGTCCCCATTTCCATACCTTCGTACTTCTTCGAATCGCCTAGGTTAGTCTCGAAACTCCTTCCTCTTTTTTGTTTTTTCTTTTGCCGTTCGATCTTTCTTCCTCTTGCTCTGCACATCAGTCCCCCGAGACCTTGTCCATGATTTTCTTCAATTTTTAGGGATTTCTCCTATGTAAGTGGTCTTCGTGTGATTCTAGATGTCTTCCAGGGGTTCTTGTTCTAGCGGCTCTAAGAGTTCGTCTGTCTCGGTCTCCTAGAGTCCTCAGGCGGTAGATGAACCGGTAGGTAGAGCTGAACCTTGTTCGATTTTTGCACCAGACGCCATTCCTTGTTCTCTGACTCCGGACAAACTCCAATTGATAAGAGTTCAGTATGGGGTTCCTCCGGAGTATGAACTGGAACTTCCTGGCCCGTCCGACCGGGCTAGTGCCCCTCCCCTCGGCTGCTTCTGCCTGTACCAGGAGGCCTTCCGTGCCAGACTCCGGCTTCCTCTGCCACCTTTTGTCATTGCTCTTTTCCGATTTCTGGACATTTTTCTAGCTTCGGTTGCACCGAACTTCTTTAAATTTTTGATAGGGTTCTTCTCTCTTTGTCATGTAGTCGAAGTCCAGCCCACCCTTTCCTTGTTTAGATACTTCTACACCTTCAAGCGTCATCCCATGGCGAAGGATTGGTGGTACTTCTCACCACAGTTCGGTAGGAAGGGGTTACTGAAGGGTGCCCCTTCTTCTATCCATAACTGGAAGGGGAAGTTTCTTTATGTTCGATGCCCGACATCGAGGCTAGAGTTGCCCCCTTGGGGCTCCCTGAGGGACTTCGTCCGCTGGGCGCCCAGCCTGGGGGGAGACGACCATCAAGCCTCCCAGAAACTCCTCAAATATCCAACTCTTTCTCTCTCCAACCTCCTGAAGGAGCAGTTTCTGTTCAACATCAGCCTGAGCCCCCTGGATCCCGCCAGTATTTCATCTCTCTTTTTTTTTCTTTCTTTTCCTTTCCTCTCTTTCTCCTACTTCTCTTCTTTTCTTCTTTTTCACGTCCTCCTTTTCTTTTCTCTTTCTCTCTCTCTCTCTTTTTTTTTTTTAGGCATGGACGCCGAAGAAGCACAGATGCTTGCCAGGGGCCTGAAGGCTCTCAAAAGAAAGGGCGCCGCGACCTCCGGGCCGGCGAAGAGGGCCAGAGAGGAGGGGACAAGTTTGGCCGTGCCTGCCCAAGCGACCTCAGCCGCCGACGTCCTTCCAGACACTGAGCGTCCCGCCGCCCGGGCTTCCCTGAGGGGTTTGAGTTCTCCTACCGAGGTCCCCACTTCAGAGACCCATCCTAAGGAGGTGCCAGGGGGTGAGAGGAGGAAGAGGAGGAAGACCTTGGCCCACAGGGTCGGCAGTCGTCGGGCTGCCACTGAAGAGTCCTGCGGCTCTGAAGAGAAGCAAGGGGATGATCCCTTTAGTGACAGGGATCTAATAAAAAAGCTGGTCGACGGATGCTCACTGCCCGAAGTCGTCCAGAGGATCGTCCGCGTCGATCTTACACAACGAGTCTGGGACTCGCTGGGGGCCTTCCTCGAGGTAAGTAGATTCGTCCTCCTTTTTCCTTTCACTTCTTCATTTAATTAACTTCCCAGCTCCCATTCTGACTCTCCGATCGCCCTTGCAGCTCGGGCACCAACTCCTCGCCAACATCGAGACGACAAACAAGGCGGTGGAAGGTCAGTAGGCTGAGACTGCCCGCCTTAAGGAAATGGCCCTCGAGGTGGCCGATCTCCGAGAGGCGCTTGAGAGAGAGAGAGACAGACCTCGACGGAACAGAAGGCCAACCTGGAGGAGATGGTGAGGAGGGCAGAGGCCGAGGTTGCCAACATGGCGGAACAGATCCCGACTCTGGTCTCGGAGGCCAGGAGTCAAGCGGTGGAGGAGTTCAAGACTTCCACCGAAATGAAGAAGTTGAAGGTTGAGTTTGGCCAAGCCGCATTCAATAGAGGGTTCGAGCTCTGCCAGGAGAAGATGGTCGTGAAATTCTCTGAGCTCGACCTCAGCTTCTTGGATGAGGCATCCGAGGATGAAGCCGGACCCTCCACCGCCGTTGCAGCCGCCGTAGTCCACCCCCCAGAGGTGCCGAGTCCCCCCATTGATCCAGAGGTCCAAGACCTCTAACCTTGTATTCTTCATTTATTGCCATTTTTCTTCTTTCTTTTGTCTTCAAGAAACGTTCAGTCAATAAAATTGGTCTCCTCCTTGCGGGGGACTTTTCTTCTCTTTTTTTTCTTTCTTTTTTTCTTCTTCTTTGTAATGAGCTGCATTTTAACGCGTTGACCTCCCGATGGCAGTGCCCCACCGAAGCGCTTCCCTTACCTCAGGGGATTCCGTTGAAGTCTACAATCCAGCGGCTGAAGAAAGAAGTCCTCCATTTAACAAAAAGATCGAAGAAGATGGAAGGCGAGCTTCGCAGGTTGAGGGAGAGTCATTCCGAAGCCACCGTGGAGGCCACCTACTTTCAAAATCTCTGCGTGAAGGGGATCATGGAGTACAGTCGAAGGAAGGCGAACTTTGAGAAGGAGCTTGAGGAACACAAGAAGCGTGCCAGCGATCAAATTTGGGCTCAAGCCGCCAAAATTAGTTCCCTCAGGGTGGAGCTGTCGGCTGCCTGGGAGAGGATTGGCCAGCTGGAGGGAAGTTCATCCCGACTTTTGACTCGGGTCGATAGCGATCGGGAGTGGTCGAAGAAGGTCTCCGACCTCCAGCAACAGCTTCAGGATGCCGAGGCGAGCTACGATGCGTACCGGGCTAGCTGGCGTAAGCAGGTGGACGAATACAAGGGGAGGCTCCGGATGGCGACCGACGAAGTTGCCCGCCTCCGAAAGCAGCTAACTGAGGGGGCTCAAACCACCTCCACTCGGGATTCTGACGAACTCCAATCCCTGAGAAGGATCGCAGAAGAACTATCCGTCGCTCTTGGGGAGGGGAAGGCCGAGCTGCAGCAATTGAAGATCCAGCTGATATGCGAGCAGCAGGCCGTCAAGGATGCGGAGGCAGAATCTGAGGTTCTGAGAAAAAGGCATCGAGAGGCGGAGAGCGAAAGCCAGCGATTTCATCGAAGATACATGGAGATATTAATGAGAGAGAGAGAATTGGAAGCAGAAGTCAGACGTTTAAGGGGTTCCCTGGCGAGGGCCGAAGCCGAAAGTCCGAGGTCGGAGGAAGTCGGGTCCCCTTAGGGCTCTTTTTGTCCTTCCGTCTTCCCATGTATATATCTTTTCTTTTGTTGTTTTATCTTGTTCTTGTTGTTTTGCTTTCCTTCTTTTAGCCTGCTGGGCTTTGTAGTGTATATTTTGTGGATGAAATGAAAAGAAAATTTTGTGTTACCTCATCCACGTGTCGCATTAAATCATCGTCCGTTGAACTTCTTTCGTCTCTTGACTTGTTCGACGTCGGTGTCATTCGGAGGTGCCCAGTCATCGTCACATTGATTTGTTTTTCTTGTCGTCCATGGTCATAGGCTCGAGCTCGTGGTCTGAACTTCGCATTACCTTGGAGGAGTCATTATTTTCTTGACCTGTGTCGAGAGCCTTCTTAGAGATCGGGGATGCTCGGTAGGAGCTCCCATCTTTGTTGAGACGAAGTTTCCTATGTTTTTGGTGTAGTTTATTTTTCATCTGTTGCCGATGTAGTTCGTCGCTTTTTCTTTTTAATTTTCCTTCTCTTTTTAAGCAAGGGTCCTCCCCTTGCTTTTCATGGGGTCGCATAGAGGTGTGGAGGTGCCATTGAGGGGACTTTTCCCTTTATCCGATCATGTTGGGTATCAGATTTTTATCATCGTCAGGACGAGGTCCTCTTTCTGTCCTTGACGTAGTCGATCTCAGCTCAGGTTAGGACGAGGTTCTCCTTCTGTTCCCAACAGGACTATGGGGGCACATAAAGGTTGTTGCAAGGGCCTCTCCCCCCATCCGATCTAAAAGAATCGGATCTTCGACTTTGCTCATGTCAGGACGAGATTTTCTCCTGTTCCTAACATGGCTGTGGGAGCATATTAGGGCATTGTAGGGCCTCTCCCCCCATTCGATCTAAAAGAACCAGGTCTTCGACTTTGCTCATGTTAGGGCAAGGTTCTCCTCCTGTCCCTAACATGACTGTGGGGGCACATTAGGGCGTTGTAGGGCCTCTCCCTCCATCCGGTCTAAAAGAATCGGGCCTTTGACTTTGCTCATGTTAGGGCAAGGTTCTCCTCCTGTCCCTAACATGGCTGTGGGGGCACATTAGGGCGTTGTAGGACCTCTCCCCCCATCCGGTCTAAAAGAACCGGACCTTTGACTTTGCTCATGTTAGGGCGAGGTTCTCCTCCTGTCCCTAACATGGCTGTGGGGGCGCATTAGGACATTGTAGGGCCTCTCCCCCATCTGGTCTAAAAGAATCGGGCCTTTGACTTTGCTCATGTTAGGGCGAGATTCTCCTCCTGTCCCTAACATGGCTGTGGGGGCATATTAGGGCATTGTAGGGCCTCTCCTTCGATCCGATCTTAAAATAATCGGACTTCCATTTTGCTCATGTTAGGACGAGATTTTTCTCCTGTTCCTAACATGACCATGGGGGTGCTTAAGGGCCGTTATATGGGCCTCTCCTCCGATCCGATCTTAAAATAATCGGACTTTCATTTTGCTCATGTTAGGATGAGATTTTTCTCCTGTTCCTAACATGACCATGGGGTGCTTAAGGGCCGTTATATGGGCCTCTCCCCCGATCCGATCTTAAAATAATCGGACTTCCATTGTGCTCATGTTAGGATGAGATTTTTCTCCTGTTCCTAACATGACCATGGGGCGCTTAAGAGTCGTTATATGGGCCTCTCCCTTGATCTGATCTTAAAATAATCGAACTTCCATTTTGCTCATGTTAGGACGAGATTTTTCTCCTGTTCCTAACATGACCATGGGGGCACTTAAGGGTCGTTATATGGGCCTCTCCCCCGATCCGATCTTAAAATAATCGGACTTTCATTTTGCTCATGTTAGGACGAGGTTCTCCTCCTGTTCCTAACATGACCTTGTTTTAATTGTTTGAAGGGGTTATCCCCAATCGTAACAAGTCCATGCCAAAAGGGAAAGACATGCAAAGTCGAAAAGAATTTTGACTCAAAGCAAAGTCGTGAGTAGTACATTTACAGGTTTCTCGAGTCCCATGGTCGTGGAAGGTCTGCTCCTCCTTGAGGCCCTCCGGTGATGGAGTCGATGGTCCCGATTGGAGGCCGATCTCCGGGCTGCTCCTCCCTCTTTGGCGGTTCAGGTTGCGGCAGGGCCCTTGGCCAATCTTCTCTACTCTCAGGCCGGCGTCGAATGAACCTATCGAGTCGACCTCGTCGGATGAGCTCCTCGATCTCGTCTCGGAGCTGGATGCATTCCTCCGTGTCGTGGCCGTGGTCGCGATGGTAGAGACAGAACTTGTTGGGGTTGCGCTTTCCGGGGTGTGTGCGCATCCTCTCTGGCCTAGGGAGCTGCTCCCTGACCTCCATCAGTACCTAGGTCTTCGAGGCATTGAGGGGGGCATAGTTGCGGAATCTTTTCGGTGGAGAACCCCACCGAACTCTACGGTCCGAACTTCTCTACCTATGTACCCGAAGAGGAGTATGGACACGCTTGTGCCCGAGAGGAGTTCGAGAATGTGGCCGAGCTTCTCTCGGCCCTTTTTCGACTGCGGGCTTACTCGAGTCTCCCGCCTGTCGCTCTCTCACAGTCTCCTCATCCTTCATTTTGAAGGCTTCTTCCGCTCGAGCATACCCTTTAGCCCGAGCCAACAGATCAGCAAAATCCCTGGGGTACTTTTTCTCCAGGGAGAACAAAAGGTCATTCTTCTGAAGGCCGCCCTTCAGAGTGGCCATTGCTACCGATTGGTCCAAATTTCGGACCTCCAGCGCTGCGACATTGAAACGGTTGATGTAGGCCCGAATGGACTCCCCCTCCCTCTGCTTGATATTGATGAGGGACTCCGAATCCTTTTGGGGGCACCGACTGCTGACAAAATGGGCCACAAATTGGTGGCTCATCTGATCGAAGGAAAAGATGGTACCCGGCTTCAGCATCGAGTATCAGTTTCTCACCGCTCCCTTCAAGGTGGATGGAAAGGCTCGGCATAGAATGACATCGGGTGCGCCATGAAGCAGCATCATCATCCGAAAGGCCTCCAGATGGTCAATCGGGTTCGAAGTCCCGTCGTAGCTCTCGAACTGGGGGAGTTTGAAGTTTGGCGGGATTGGTTCCTGCATGATCATTTGAGAAAAGGGAGGGTCAGTGCAAATATCCTCACCATAAGTGGGGGGAGCATGGTGGAGCTCTTCGATCTGCCGGTTCATCTCCTGGAGCCTCCGGTCCAGAAAATCCTCTCGACTACGGGTCTCGAGGGTCCTCTGGCAGAATGGGGGTAGAGATCTTCTAGGGGTGGAGTCGTGATCCGACTGAGGGGTCTCCACCCTCGGGTTCATCTTCCCAGGAAAGATGGGGCGGCTGGCCCAAGTGGCCCGTCCTACCGTCGGATTCTGGTGTTCCGATGACACTCTTTCCAGGCGCACTGATGCCTGCGGTTGCTGCATGGCCTGCATAGCTTCAGTGAGGCCTTTGACCTGCTGCGCCAGCAGATCAAATTGCTCCGCGCCGACCGTCGTTACCGGAGGAGGAGGAGGAGGAGGCTGGGAAACTGGAGGTGAGGTCGGAGCCTGTGATCTGGCCGCAGAGGCCGTGGATCATTGCGTGGATGCCTTGCGGGGAGGCATCGGGCAAAGACCAAGTGGAGGAAGGAGGAGAGGATGCCAGAAAAGATGCCCGGGGGCGGTCCCATTGAGCGCTCCTTTAAGAACAAGGGTACTGCAAAGACACAAGCCCCTTCCTCTAGCGCCAATCCTGTTGGTGCAAAAATCCACCTGCACCGGAGAAGCTGGAGTTGTGGGGGTTGCGGTCGCCGCCGGGACCTGCAAAAGAAGTCTAAACCAGAGGTGGGGTTGCTCCAACAAGACCCTCCGATGCTCAAGTCAGTTCTCTACCTCAACAAGAATGGAGTGCTCGAACGAAAATTTTAGCAGAGTTTCTAGATAACAATGAGAGCTTAGAGAATAACGTATATGGGGTCCCCCTTTTTATAGGTGGAGGGGGCAACAGACTGATAGCGATATCTGTAACCGTCTGGCAGTGGGCCGTCTAGAGTCAGGAGGAGTTTGTTGTGGAGAGTAGTGGAGTGGAATCGTGGCTATCACCGGGACATGCCACGTGGAGTCTGTCGTGGGGAGTGGAGCGGCGTCCGTTGTTGCGACTTGTCAGAGGATGGAAGAATTGCGCGGCATCCGTCACAGGAAGTGGAGCAGGATCGTGGGCATCATAGCGGTTGGCCAGGGAGTAATGGAGCCACGTGGAATCCGTCATAGGAAGTGGAGCAGAGTTGTGGCCGTTACTGCGGCCACGCCAGGGAGTGCAGGCCTGTTGGCCGAAGCTCGATTGGAGTGTCTGGCGGGGAGAGGTGGTTAGCTACCTATTCTAGAGGAGCCCGAAGTTCGGCTCTCGTGGGAGTTCGGATGGAGTCTTCTCGCAGTCGGAGCTGGAGGCGAGATCTGGCTCCTGTAGGAGCCTGGGCGAAGTCCACCTGCAATCAAAGTCAGGGGTGAAGTCTGGCTCCCTTAGGAGTCCGGATGAAGTTTACTAGCAATCGGGGTCGAGGACGGAGCCCGGCTCCCGTAGGAGTCCGGGCGAAGCCTCTCCACAGTCGAGGTCGGGGATGAGATCCGGCTCCCGTAGGAGTCCGGGCTGAGTCTACCTGCAATCAAAGTCAGGGGTGAAGTCCGGCTCCCTTAGGAGTCCGGACGAAGTTTACCAGCAATCGGGGTCGTGGGTGGAGCTCGGCTCCCGTAGGAGTCCGGGCGGAGTCTTCCCGCAGCTGGAGCTGGAGACGAGGTCTGGCTCCCGTAGGAGCCCGAGCGAAGTCCACCTGCAATCAAAATCAGGGATGAAGTCCAGCTCCCTTAGGAGTCCGGACGAAGTTTACCAGCAATCGGGGTCGTGGGTGGAGGCTACCGTAGGAGTCCGAGCGAAGTCCACGTGCGGCCGGAATTGGGAACGAGGCCCGGCTCCCGTAGGAGTCCGGGCGGAGTCTTCCCGCAGCTGGAGCTGGAGACGAGATCTGGCTCCCGTAGAAGCCCGAACTGAAATCTGGTAGTTGTAGGAATCTACCATTGGAGAAGTTCAGCCGTTGGCAAAGTTTGGGGTAGTTCGGATTGGAGTTGAACCTGGCTGGAAGAAGTCTGGAAGGGATTCGAAGAACAGCTGATATTCGTAGAAAGTCGGCTGGCGGTGGAGCTTAGTGAGCGCTTAGGGCGGCTTAATAGATAACTGGGGGAACTCATGTTGAAGGAGCTCGGGTGGTGTAGTGGGAGTTCGTCCATCGGGAGAATTCAGTCAGCACTGTGGGAATCCGACTGTTGGAGAAGTCCGGAGAGATACCATCTGCGGTCGAAAGCCGGAGCAGTCCTGGGAGGGTCAATCCTGTTAAGAACTTCGGCTGAGGGTATTTTATACCCAACAGTAAGTAAATTCTATTATTTAATTGTCCAACAAACATTATAACACCATTCAAAATGATATTGTAAATATTTTTTTTTATTAAAAAATCATAATCGTACATGGTCAAATGGCCTACAGAAATAATATTTAATAAAAAGCTTGGACAATAGTGACATTCACTCAGAATTACATTATGAGAATTGATTACAAGAATCATGATTCCTAAAGCTAGAACTGGAACTTTGCTTCCATCTCCAACATTCAGGAACCTCTCGCCTTCATCAAATCTCCTACTGACCTGCAGACCCTGCATCGAATTACAAATATGATAAGGGCTTTCGATATCCAATACCCAGGCAGTAGTATCACAAATGAAAAAGTTGCAAGGAGTTATCATATAATTACCTTGCTTCTTCTTCGTTCTGTTTGGGTCTAAGGAGGCAATGTATTGAGGACAGTTCCTCTTCCAATGCCCCTGCTTCTTGCAAAAGAAGCACTCCGCCTGGCTCTAGTCGGGCTTGCGCTTCTTGGTCTGACCCTGTGCAACCGTCCCAGCATGAGGCTGCACCTTCTTGTTCTTCTTCTTCTTGTTCTTCTTCCCCTTCCCAAAGGGTCGACGATGAGAAGAAGACCCTCCCACTACATTCACTGACTCCTTATGGAGCTGGTGATCCTTCTCAAAGTTCTGCACAACCCCAACAACCCGTGGTAGTTTACTGCAGGCTTTGTCATTCAAAAATGAGTAAGAAATGGGAGGAAGGACTTGGGTAAGGAATTAAGGATCACATCCTTACCGAGCTGCTCGTGCAGAGGAAAACCCAAGTTGCTTAGGCGCTCAATCATCTCGATCATGTACAGTACATGATCAGTGACTGAGGCCCCATCCCTCATCCGAGCATTGAAAATGGCACAACTAGTTTTGTGCCTTTCAACGTCGTCAGGCGTGCCAAAGGAGTCGTTTAACATTTGAAGCATCTCCTGTGGCTGGGCGTTCTCAAACCTGCGGCTGAACTCGTCATTCATTGCTGCCAGCATAATACATCGAACGGTAGTGTGGTCATTGAGCCACTTCTGATAAGTGTCTCTGATCACCTTACTAGCGTTCGGAGTTGGCTCCTCAGGTGCTGGATCCGTTACTACATAAAGGATCCGCTCATGCTCAAGGACGATTTTCAATTTTCGATACCAGCTATCGAAATTAGGTCCCATGAGCTTGTCGTTATCTAATAATGACCGGAGCGACAGGGTAGTGGCCATAGCTGTATAAAGTAAAACCAGACCTCTATTAGTTCATAAATTAATACTAAAGACTTGAACTTTAGTCTAAAATTTTTTTCAATATTTTTACGAACTGGTAGCCTCAACCTCCAATTCGAGGAATTACTTTAATTCCTTAATGGGTACTAGAATCCACACAGACTACACATGAGCCCAACTTTGGTTGGTCAACCCATGTGCATCTATGGGTAGGTTTTTTACCAGTTGTTTCTCTAAACAACTTCTAGTAATTGATTTTGCCCCAGAACCTAATCAGTAGGCTTTGGCCTCCACTGAAAAGATCTGGTTAGGTCCAACCATTAACATGACTTAATTTGATGAATCAGACCAATAAATGATCAGGCCTGACTTTGGCCGGCCAACCTAACCACCATCAGAAAGACTCAACCAAATTATCATATTATGAATGATAATTCCATTAGCCAATGAGCACCAGGCCTTTGGGCCTCCAATGATCATTGAACTAATGGACTCATTATCACTCACTTAATGGGAGGCATTGACTTAGTTATCATTATAACTTAATCATTTTAGGGACCTAATAATTTTTGAGGATTTTATTAAAGGATAGTAGAAAAGAAATCATCCAGCCAATTTCAATCCTCCCACTGACTTCACCAAGTCAGATTAAAAAAGATTTAATTAAAGCTGGCATTAGGAGTACCTAAATCAGTCACACTGATTTACCTAATGACATGGGTGAGCTCTAATTGCCAAGTGATCTAATCAAAATCTAACTTACCAGATTGGCCAGGTAAGTGAGATCAGTGGTGGGGATTTGTCATTAACTCGTCAATGATCGAATCAATGCGAGTAGCTCCCGCTTAAGAACTACTGATCAAAACTGCCTAACTTACCTTAGACACCAACCGGTTCATTAGTTTTAATTTTGATCAACTTAGTAAATAGGGCTCCACCGCGTAGCCATGAATTAAGTCCATCTTGGTCTAGTTAAAGACATGGACCCATTCAACTACAACTATTGAAATTGAGTCTAGAGTATCCTTGACCTAATCTAATTCAATTTTTGATTAGATTTGACCAATTACTCCATTTAGTCCATTTTTTAAGCTAACCTTAGGTCTAACCCAATTATGGACCTAATTCATCTAACCCATTGACCCACAAGTTTATGCAATTATCTTAGGTCTTAATTCATAATTCTAGACCTACTAGACAACACTTAATTCTTTTAATTAAGTACTTGGACTGATGGGTCAGGGTTTGGCATTTCGAAAATAATTTTCAAATTTTGAAAGATTTTATTTTCTGTTCACCAAATGTGTTGACTCATTTCACAAACGGGTCAGCACAATTTATAAACAGCAATCCTATTGCTCATTTCATAACAGAAAATAACTCAAAATAAATCATGAATTTTTTTTTAGATCTAATCTAACACATTCATGATAAATTTTATAATTAAGTCCTTTCGCTGCTTCATCGGCATGGGATATAATTGCATCGGCATCCCTACCGCCATAGGAGATCCCATCGAATGGGAAGAGAGAGCCTTTAAACACTACTTTTCTCCTATGACCGGACGGCCATGGCAACCAACCCAATTAGATTACTTGCTACTTGGATCAAGTATATCTAAATATATCAATTTTAAAATTTAAATTTCAAATTTCAAATTCTAAATTTCAAATTGAGATTTCAACCAAATTTCAAATTTCAAATTTTCAATCTTTGAATTTTAAATTTTGAATTTTAAATTTCAAATTTCAAATTTCAAATTTCAAATTTCAAATTTTAAATTTGAGATTTCAACCAAATTTTAAAATTTGAATTTCCAATCTTTGAATTTTAAATTTTGAATTTTGAATTTCAAATTTCAAATTTTGAATTTCAAAATTTCAAATTTGAAATTTCAAAACAAATTTCAAATTTCAAATTTCAAAATTCAAATTCAAAATTCAAAATTCAAATTTTGAATTTCAAATTTGAAATTATAGATTACACCTTAATCTATGCATGCATATGTATATCATATTCTAGAAACATGCTCTGATACCATTTGTAGCAAAAATTCAGTGCAGGGGCAAAATGATAATTTTAAATTTTTTCAAAATTATTATTTTATAGTAAAATTATTAATTAATCTCATTAATTAATACTAATTAACCCTACACTAGGATCTAAATATGATACAACAGCATGCATTTAAATTTGAAATTCAAATTTGAAACAGTAAACTTTTTACTGTACTGTGTTCAGAACACATCACCTTTTACGGGTAGTCGATCACCGTAATTTGATCACTGTCGGAGGGCTCTGATAATCACATCACAGCCATACTAGTGTCTGACCTCTGCGGATCATCCACACGAAGCTCCCATCTGATCGGCTCCTCACGAATGCTAGTTCGTGATTTCACCCTTTTGATGGCTGATGTTGATCGAACTCCTTCGATCGATGTGTGCTGACTCTTTGGATGCTCCAGATCATCTGCACAGTTGGTTGAGAGGCTAATAGATCTCTCTCTAAATTTGGTGGACTCACGACACTCGTGGCACACCAATCTCACTTCCCGAACCCTAGGTAGAACCCTAGGTACACACCAAAAACCCTGCACCCAATTTTCTTTCTTTTCTTTCTTTTTCTCTCGAAAGGTTTTAGACCTTCACCTCATGCACAAGGCTTCCTCATGCCCCACTTTCTTTCTCAAAATTTTTCTACGCACGCCCACCTCCCTATCTCTTTTAAAACAGTTCAAAACGTGTCTTATCCACGTGAGAGGATAAAGACAAGTGGTTACACATTTGAATTCAAATCAAATTTGAATTCAAATGAAAATCAAGTCATCCCTATCCACTTGTGGCATGAGAAGAGAAGGGCGTGCACTCTTTGTGCATGGAAAGGTTTCATGAGAAACTCTTTCTCGTGTGAATTATGTGGCGCACAAGATGGATAAGCTTGAAGGCAAAAAAGATAAGTTATCCATTCAAATTCAAACGTGCTTTGAATTTGAATGGTTAACTAATCAGCTTTATCCATCCATATTGGTGCACAAGAGTGGGCGTGAGAAGGGCTTTGTGTGAGAAAAAATTCATGACAAGTTTCTTCTTGTGAATTCAAATGGGCGTAGAGATTTAAGGTGGTGCAGGGATTCAAATTCAAATGGTGGTTTGATCTTAATTGAACCAACCTAATCAAAATAGGTTAAGCACAATTAGACTAAATTAACCCAACTTAATTAGACTTAATTAGGCTCAATAAAATCTTAATCAATCAGAAATTGACTAAGCCCAATTCCTGATCAAATCAGGGACCAAACCATCTCGACGATTAGGTCAACTCTTAACCTAATCGGGTCAAACCCAACTGAATCCAATTCAATTGAACTTGATCCAAAAATAATTACTCAATCAAATTGAGTTAATTAGTGATCAAATCACTAATTAAAACCTCTCATAATTATTGAGTCCAAATTCGATGGGCAATCGGGTATCAAAGTCCATCAATATGAAACCTTGATCGAAGAGTTCAAATTTCAAATTCAAAATTTGAAATTCAAATTTTGACCCCGGTATCCAAAATATGTAGAACTCATGATCAGAGAATCCTAATTCTCAATCATTGAGTCCTAGATACATAAGACTCATAATCAGCCATCAGATCAGAAAGGAACCTCTAATGTGTGTGACCCCGCAGGTTCGAACCTAAGCCAGTAGCACAGGAACCAATTTCTGTACTAATCGAAGTGACCATCTAGCAATGGTACCCGACGATCGGATAGGTTGAATAGTCACAATCGCAATATTCAGAACTTACGTGAATATGGTTACCGTATAATTCATCCCTTTTGACCCCTGTATTTAGGATGACTCAGGGTTAAACTGTCAACCCTGATGAGATCATCCGAGTCGTGCTCAACTCAATTAGTCCTGTGACTCCTCACTAGGACTATCCTGGCTAAGATTTTACTAAATTGAAACACGACTGTACACAGCTCCTGAACTGGAGTGGTCAATCCCATCTTGGCACACGCACCGATAGTCAAGTACTTGACTACACCCAGCACCTTCCGTCACTGAATTAGAAATTCAGGTAGTCCAGTGCCTAAGTGCAGTGAGTTGTTTGCAAGTCACCGTGGCAGTCTCATGTCGGAGGGACATTTATACCCATATCCCATCGGAGCAAATCTTGACAGTAGAAATAGCTCCGGAGTCAGTCACGTTCAGTGCAGATGTACCATTACATCTCACCTGTATGCCATACCAGTGTCTCCACACTCCTTGGTTATGAGGATAACCAACCATATGGCACACAACGATCTATGCTCGATAAACGTTGTCGTCTTTGTAATAACGTATCATTTGGTCGCGAATAGGTTTAAAGACTAAGCGACAAATCCTCCTTTGTCGAGTCTAAATAGTCCTAAGGACTTCACCACAACACAGGAGTTCATTAGAAGATGAATATTTGTGATGAAAAAATAACAAAATAACTTTTATTTATTTATAATTCATGTACTAATACAAAAGGAGCACAACCATCAACAGACTGACGATTGGCTTTGGGACACTATTCCCAACACAAACATCCATATGTTCAAGACCTAATAATTTACTCGCACCTTTTCCCATATCCAGTAAATGAGATCTTTGTCATTTTATCTATAAATAAGATTTACAAGTTTATATGATTCATAATCATACAAACAAAGAATTTTTTTTATATTATTTGTTTATCTTTGACTCACAAAATAGCCAAGTTGCAATGTCAGAGATATATGACCATCACATATTTATTATTTATTTCCATCAACATGAAAAAATAACATATTGAGTGACAAAAACAAGATTATAGCCATAAAATTTATCAGAAGGAGAGTAACTTTTACTCTTAACATTAATTTCAAATCCATGTTACAATAACATAGGAATTGAAATAATATTCCTAATAAATTAGACATGTAACAACGGTCTACAAGTTTCTAAATATTGCTAGAAGGTAACATAGGTTCCTATAGCCTTAGCATGAATAGACTATCCATCAGTACCAAAAGGCAAGTAGTCACCTCACTTCAGCTTTATAAGTTCAGCAACACTTTGCCTAAGTGAAACCTAAATAAGGTATCACATACCAAAATTTAAAGCTGAAACACTCATGATAATTAGTTTGTATTATATACAAATTATTAACAGATGTAACTTTTACATTCTACTATTTCTTCATATTTACAAGACAACTCTTGTAATTTATCTCTAATGCTCATTTTTACTGTAATAAAATTAGATACCCTTAGTGAAGATATTCTTCACCTTCATTTTCTCAATTATTTTATGAAGTTCGATCAATTTAAAAATATACTATGCAGTGATAGTAAAGATACGTATGTGTATATAAGAACATAAAAGACTACTCATGATGACATGCATAATTAGACAAAATTTTATCTAATTATGTCTTCCACTATTTTAGTGAATTTCATAGCTCTCAAGTATGAAAATGAGAAACCTGTCATCAAGTTCTTTAGTGGGGTTGAGATCCCAATTTCTCATAAAAAATCTTGTGGATAGCACAACAAGCTCCTATGAGTTCAAAGATAGGTAACTCTTTCCAATTGTATCTCATGCAACTCTCAACATAACTTTTACCTCTAAATACTTATAGCCTCGTGGATAGTACAACAAACTATAGTATTTCAATTAATTCATATATTCAATCCTATATGATCATATCTAAATAATACTATCCTTGTGGATAGCACAACAAGACAGCATTAA